>NC_051176.1:175797981-176097981 GCF_013339695.2 Rhipicephalus sanguineus
CGCGTCGTCAAACGGAGCGTCGTCGTGGTCTGGGCGGGGACGCCCAAACACAGATGGTACAAGTCGTCGCGCCTTAGCAAAATATCGAGGGAGTGGAAGTCGTGAGACGGTGGTGCTTTTTTTTTTTTTGCTTCGCGTTTTGCGAATGAGGGGAACGGAGGGGTGGAGGCAAACGGGCGAAATTAGCTTCGTGCACCGCTATCACACCAAGGCAGACTGGGCGAGGAAATGTCAAAAAGGTGGCCCATGTGGCTATATCTTAAGGATAGATAAGAGAGCAAATGGCGGCACAGGACGTGCAGTATAGAATGACGCTCGGTGCCCGTGCTATTTTGAGAGCGGACATTCTAAACTGTGATCTGTAATGAAAAAAGCGTGGACGAACACCAATCAGATATGTATATACAATGAGTAGACCACCTACGAATAGGCGTACGTTGCCGATTACGACGCATGTTGACGCCATTAGCGTAACAAGTTTACGAGGGACATCAACAGCAGAAAAGCCGAATATTGAAGTGCCCTGGCCTACCGTACTGAAACCCGGATTCGCCATTCTTATATAGCGACTCTTTATGTGGGATGAGCACACTATTGTACAGGTTTGCTCGCTACTAGCACAAACTGTGAGAAAATTCAACATTTTCACTGAAGCATCCCGATATCTTTCAACCCCACTCATTCTTCCTCCTTAAACATTAATTGCTAACCATAATACATCCCTTAAAAGGTCCTGTGCAAAAGCCAAATGGAATAATTCAACAGGTGAATACGAATACCGCAGACAAAAGCACACAGGGTCCTCTTTCCACCGAACGAGTCAAGCTGACAAATGAAGATATAAAAACTGCGCGTTTCGTCTCCATCTCGTCTTGTGATTTTTACGTTTCATTCGTTTTATCACGCACTTATCGGCATGCTTTGAACCCCGATCACTTGCGCTGACACGCATCAGTGCCAGAAGGCTTAGCAGTTACACGGTGCGAAGTTGTGCGTCCGGAAAACATTGGAAGTATTGGAAAAGCTTTTAGAAGTGAGCACAGTGCTAGGAGGGGGGTGAGCGTGACCTCGTTGAGCAGTAGTATTCGTTAAGACAAATGCCTTACCTCTTGTTTTTCCCGCAGGCACAACTTCACTGAGACAAAATTCGGTGAATGCAAAGGTAGACACTTTTTAAAGGTATAGGAATGCTGACCTGGCTGACCTGGCATCCAAAAGCGAATTGCAGAATTCACTGATAAGCGCAGTACCATGCTGTCAGTTATCTGTTGACCGAAACAGGAAGCGATGCAATCCCGTCGCGTGTCAATAATGTACGGCTTGACCGGCGGACGCAATAAGTTATCAGGCTGCTGCTGGAAATAGGAAGGTTGAAGGAATGATTAACCCCCACGTGAGTGAATCAGTGGCAAAGTGACATCAAGCGGTGATGCTGAGCTGCCACCCACGCAAATAGTACTGTAGACCGGAAGGTAGAGCTCGGCCTAGTGATGCAGAACTATCGATGGTACTATCGATACTATCGATAGCTGAGTCACTATCGAACTATCGATAGTGAAAAATACTATCGATAGCGCTATCGATAGTAAAAAAATCGATGGTACTATCGATAGTATAAAATCAACAGCGCCGACTCACTGCAGAATCAACTTGGTTCCCCGCGCGTGTGGTACAGAGCGGAGCCAGAGGAGCAGGCTGGAGGGCAAGAAAGTTGACATGATTGATTTCTTCACAAGAGTGCTTTGCTGACAAACGATCGTAAAGCCAAACTGTTCAGCTGTAGCGGAAAGGAAGCCTTTACACGTGGTGGGACTGCGCGGCTTCAAATTGATATTGCATTTTATTATTTCAAAATAAAAATATATCAAGAAGTTAATTGTAAGGTGTAACTGGTTACTTTTAGATACGAATTTATTGATATATATATACGCCATTTTAACAGCGGAAATAATTCATTTCTCTGCCAAAAATTGCTCATAAATTAAGCGAAGCTGATAGTAGGCTATCGCAAATATTTTGTCAATATGGCTGGCCAGCAACCGTATCATTATTCCCACCACTATTGATAGTATTGTCACGTGGTTGCGATGGCGAGGAATGCTGCAGCAAGACTGGGAAATACGGAGCTCTTTATTTGGGCGAACTTGTGCCCAGAAAATCAAAACTCAAAATACAAGCGATACATGCTGCGCACTGATAGCGGCGCGAGCAGTCGTCAGCCGTTGAGTAATCTGATCATCGGTAGAACGCGTCGTCCTTTATACATCAGTCATCAAACCTCCTAGCGTTATCCCTGGTGCTCGCATAAGCTCTCGAATAAACTTGACTATTAGCGGCAGGCGCGTAATCTTAACAGAATGATCTCAAACAATCGTGAAGCTTCTCAAACATTACGGCGCGGTCTGCGTCAAACGTTGCTAATAGTCTTTGTGGGTGAAACCCGAATACGTCAAAACAAAGCAATAAACACGCGTGGCAGTAATATCGCTATAGTAATATTAACGATGGTACTACCGACTGCACTATCGATAGTTTGTCGATAGTAGCACTATCGATAGTTTGTTTACACTATCGATAGTTTCAAAAAAACTATTGATACTATCGATAGTCAATTTGCCGATAGTTCTGCATCACTAGCTCGGCCCCTTCTTCATTTCGCGCCCATCAACAACAAATAAATAAACGAAACGTTCAACGGCCTCACGAGCATAAATGCATTGCATGGTCACCCGAAAGGTCCTTCGCTTTGTAAACGATTAAATGCCTACAAGCTCCAACATTTGCAGTGATAAACAAGATGATGCACGAGACAGTACATGCGATCAACACCTTGTTTACGCAAGATTGCTACAAGAGGATATTGTTTCATACCAACTGATCTGATGACCACGCCACAAGAGAGCCAACGAAAAGCGATCGCGCGCCTTAAAAGCATTATATACGCGCAGATTTGCTTTTTCTTTATTCCCTTTGCCCAATTCGAAAATTGAGTTGACCCTCGTTCCTCACTGTCCTTTTAGACCCTCGTTCAAAACCTACCTGACCCACTCCCAAAAATGGCTTGCCTCGCCCCCGAAATTTCAGTGGCGCAATAGCGAAGATTGACTTTCCTGAATTCGAGCGCGTGACAATTTCAGTGATCACGTCATGTGACAATGTCACGCGATGTGAACATCGAAACAGCATACGTGTCGATGTAGTTGGCAGGTGCAGACACGCCGTGCCCAGATACGCCGCGGCCTCGCCGTTCACGCCAGTCTGCTCCGCGTCCGTCTGTGTGCTCCGCGCTGGTTTAGCATTCAATTCACAAACTTTAACAAATTACTCGTCATGCCAACTTCGTTACATACCAAAACGGTCAATCGTGCGATCCGCCAGTCGATCAGTAAGCACTAACGGTGTAAGACGTATCTTATAAATGCGGGACAAAATTCAGTTTTCGTTCAGTCTGGTTATGAGTAATACTTGCGCTATTTCTCATGATATTCTGACACATTGGACAGCCACTACAATGAACATTTCTTTTTTCTGCAGTTATATAATTTATTTCAGTTAGGCAGCTGAGAAACGGTATTACCTTGTATTTTAAAATTAATTATGGTGCCTCCTTCATGTCATGCCTGATGGGCTTTTAGTATACTGCAATAAATAAATAAATAAATAAATAAATAAATAAATAAATAAATAAATAATCTCTATACATTCTCTATAATTAAGTTTCAATTGTTTGAGTCACCGCGCGTCAGCGATCCATGCAAAAAAAACAACGATTTAATTTACAAGTCACGACCAACAATTATGCCAAGTAATTATTGTACATTAAAACAAAAAGAAAAAGAAAGAAAGAAAAGAAAAAAGAGGACAGTGCATTTACAACTGAAAGCGGGCTTCTCAGGAGGGCAACGATATATTCAGAGGTCAATACAATTGAAGTGAAGAACGAGCTGAAAGCAAGGACTCACTGTTCTAAAGTCAGATGAGCGTGCAGGCATACATGATACTGCTTATCCAAGCCAGGAGGCAGTAATCTGACGAGGAAACAATAGAAATGAGATGCACTATACTAACTTGCCGTCGTAGAGCCCCGTCGAATTCCGTTCGTCATCTGGCTGACGCGGTGACGCGGGAGCCGCGGCCGGAATAAGCGCCAGCAGCTTCGACCGACCGGAATTAGACGCGATGGGAAAAAACTCGGCGGCGCACGGAGAAGCAGAGCGTTATGAACGGGGGCGAGAGAGGAAGTCGACGAGGAACGAATGTCCCGGCTGGGAACGAGGCGCCAGACTATCGCGCTCTTCGCTTTATTTTCTGCGTGCCCATAAGTCTTTCAAGGCTTGTTAGTCAGAGGAAAAGAGGGATTTCTGTTCCGCTGCGTACGCAGTGCCTGCAAGGCTCTTTGCGTGCGCAACGACCGCCTGCATATACTCTTTCGCAGTGCCAAACAGAACTTGAACTTACCCTAATCTTGGTTCATTGTGTTGAGGTAATCTAACGCAAGGGAGTAACCCTCACTCAATATATACTAGGTTGTTATTGCGGCTCATTCACGGATTCTTGAGCACTGGCACAGAATAGGATAAGGCCTACACGATTCGTCAGCTCAAGCTCATTAAGGAACGAGGCGTAAACCAACAGTAAGAAGAAAAGCATCCTCGTTGCGTGAGAACGCATCGGCGATGCCTACGAAAGGAAAAAAGTAAAAAAAAAAGCTTCTGTATCGATTGGTGTAGTTCTAAATACCGCGCTACTGTGAAACCTGAGAAAGTGCGTAACACGGCACCCAGCGATTCCCGTTCGTAGAGTTCCCACTGCTCCATTTGGCAAACCGCCGATGGCGTCAGTGTTTGAGGTAAGCATGTACGGTTTCTCTGGCACGAGTAGAATCTTGTTAGGGAGATTCGCAAACTCTGTGTGCGACATGCGTGCTACTTTTTGCTGCGCTTTATCGAGTTGCTGCTTGTTACGGCAGTTGAGATATACGTGTCATCCACAGCGAGTTCCGTCAGGTTGTTTCCCTCTTCAGATGTAGCGACGAAGCGCCGGCGAATCGCTCGCTCGGCGAGGCGGTGGCGCCCTTTTTTGCGCGGCTCGGGTGTCAGACGCATGTTTAAGAAGTGTTTTTAGTAATATTAAGGTAATTATTGTGATTACTTATCTCTGTTAATTATATTATTTTAGACCTTGTTCGTTTATTTTAACCCACTTTTGAGCATCGCTAGCCTTGTTTTAGGCCTGTATCGAGCACTTAATTGTGAGCGTGATCAAGCCACATGAGATCTACGGACGACAAGCCGGGCCCCTAAAGTGCTACGCACTTAAAACTGCAGTGTACTAAGACGAAGAACAAAAGAATTCATTCTTCATTTTCGAAGAACGCTTAGAAAATGAGAGAAGCGAGTGAGATATAGGTAAAGAAGTATAAGAATGCTTGTGTGGGGGAGAAGCGTACAACGGAAAAGCCAGAAGGAGTAACAATGTTAAACGAGTGACGTGGCGCGCCTGAATAACAGTTACTACTCTAAACAGTAGCAACTGCGCCTAAGCCGAGGAACTGCACAGCAAAGCAAGCGCTTCCGGTAAGTCTTAAAGGGGCCCTGCAACACTTTGCCAAGTAATCATCGAATGGCTTCATTAAAGGAGTTCACTGCCTCACCAATCGACTGCCGAAAAAAATTTTTAGCGGAGTTACAAGGATTTGCCGCACGATCTAAGCGCTTTCTTTCTCCTTTCGTACCAGCGAGCGCGCTGAAAGCTACGCCGAGGGGGGATGAAAAGGGGGCAAAAAGCTACGACTGTTCGTCAGCGCGCGTCGTGACCTTGAACACTTTATTTTCTTTTTCTTCGAACGCGCGGCTTTCAGTGTGGTCGAGTGGCGGCATTCCGCGGCGGCAGCGGTAACTATGCAGCTCACGATGCTCAAATCGGCCAATGGCCGTGGACTTTGGGTTTATGGCGCCGCCATTTGGGTTTATGGCATCAGATGTCGAGAGAAAGGGGATCGATTTTTAGTTGATCTTGAGAATTAATTGTAAATTCCAGGCCGCGTGCTGCGCTGTAATGTTAGGCGTGTTCTCAGGAAACTCGACTATACCGATCGACAGCGTTTTCTGACCATGCTAAAAAAATTTGGCGAAGCTTGCACAAAGTCGCGCAAGGCTTGAAACAGCAAAACTGGATGGTTCTGAAGCCTAATCTGGTTCCTTCAAGGTTGTTGTTGCTAGGCTTTAGTTAGGTTATCACGACACGGATGTCCAAACTCCATAACCGAGCGTTCGCACCTCTCATAGACCTACGGGCACGTCGTCGTTGACGTAGGGCTTCCATCGCTTCGAGCTCTTCTCGCAGCCGCCGTTGCCATTCCCGTTCTCTAGTATGGCAGCTTCGCACTAGTCGTGCCAAGTCTTTCTATCCTTTTATGTCTTTATTCCCATTATTTCTCGCTTTCTTTCTATATCTTTCTCTCTCTATCTGAGTGAACCAGTGGTGAGTAGTGGGATTTCAACCTCCTCACCATCGCATCTCTCCTCCTCACGTTCACTTCCCTTTCCCATCCCCTTGCTACACTATACTATACAGGGCTATGATATGCTCTGCTAGCGTGCCTGGATAGCCGAGTGGTTAGGACGCTCGTCTTCGGATCGAGGGTAAGCGGGTTCTAATCCCACCTCGTGAAGAATTTTTTTTCCGGAAGAATTTTTCTCTTTCTTTCGATCATTCTTTCCGTTTCTTTCTTTCTTTCTTTCTTTCTTTCTTTCTTTCTTTCTTTCTTTCTTTCTTTCTTTCTTTCTTTCTTTGTACTCGTTCGCAGGGTTATTACAGGCTGCGCCGTAGCGGTGAGTAGTGGGATCTGCCCAAATTCTGTGGCACATACCCGTTCACGATGATGACAGTTTTCTGATAGGCCACACATTACAGCTAGCTTAAACAACTTCGCTGTTAAAAGTGTTGCAGGGTCACTTTGAAGTTCGTAGCTGCACCCATTTATAACGTTTTACTAACTTGTCTGTATTTTTTCCCTAATAGCGCGTGATAAGCTCAGAGGAAGGTTGCCGACCTTCCGGCAGACGACTGTTATTTACTTGCCGTATGCTGCGACAGTACACAGCTATCCGCACATTCGTTCGTACTGGCCTGACACCGTCTTACGCCACGGCGTCTGCCCCGCCGCTGCCATGATAATTAGACTCAGCGCACACCACCCGACAGTCGGGGCTTCAACTAGCCTAACTGTACAAACCAGGCGTTTTTCTTTCTTGAGTCCTTATGCAGAATTTTAAATAATTGCCCGTGACACAGAAAGTAATCGTAATTATGAATTCAATTGTTAAAAGTGGCCACCATTACTTGGACGAGAAATCGAAATGGATAATTGCAAAATTATCCATTTCAACACATCTACCAATGAAATTTTAATTGCCTTGCATTTTGCAATTTAGAAACTGTAGCAAGTGAGCTTGCAAGACATGCACTTGAAGCGAATTCTCAGTATTACACCGTTTCGGAACATGTGCTGAAAGCGTTTTAGCAAAAAATGACACGTTTCTTTAGATTACTTTAACAAAACATAGTTCTATGACGCGACGCACACTCACAAAAAAAACAAACAAACAAAAACAGAAAAACAAAAACAAAAAAGAAGCTGAACATGGATGTTTTCCGTGGCATAATGTTTACATTAATATTACGAGACTGGCGTCACCCATACAAATTGTTGCTGCTGCATATACGCCTTGAGAACTCACCCCTTACAATGCGTTAAGCAGCATGTGCCGTAAGATAAGGAATTAAAACATCATTAGTAGAACAGTTGTTAATTAGTCGAGTATGCTTTTAAATTTCTAGTGCAAGTGAGGTCCGTCTCCTCGGCTAGTCTAACTCAATGTTGAGAACTGTGGAATACGCCACAGCTGAATAAACGAACAACAACGACAACAAAAAATCAGTATATCACCTTAAAAGTAACGACGAAAAGGTACTCTTGGCATATTGTGTAGTTCGTTTCCCTTCTGTGAGTGTTCGCAACACGCGTGCACTGCTAGTTTGGGCGCTTTTCTCTGTTAGTCGCTAACTGTAGTTGGATTTTAAATGTCTGTATTGCGTGAAAATTGTACCTTGTTTTGATAGAAATCCACAATAGTAACATAGGGATAAGAAAATTATGAGTACGAAATGATATTAGCGACGACAGTGCTGTGCATTCGTAATACTTCGCGATTTGCCCGAAAAGTGTACATCAGATTTGTTTCCTCGACTGCGAGAGAGTATCGCGTGTGAAAGAGCGTATTATTTTACACCTGCTTAACAAGCTACTCACTGCGACGGTGCCTGTTGATTACTGCACTTGGTACCAAACACCGAAAGAAACTGTAGTAGCCGCAAAAGTGCAGAATTTCTTCCGCCTTTCTTGTTGTGTGTTCGTTTGCTTTCCTTTTACGCGGGGTTCACAGGTGCATCACACACCCTCCTTTTCAAGACACATACAGCACGCGCACCAGGTCAAACGGAATCAGTCGCGCTCGCACCGCAGGTTAACAAGTTCTATTTTGACAGATACATTTGCAAAAGTTATACTCGTGCAGAGAAAAGAACCTAGTAGGAGTTTCGGTTTCGGAACGCACTAACTGATACATAGCTAAAATGATGCGACCATAAACAGGACGCCTTAGGCGATCTACTCTGACGTTTGCCTGATAAGGCATTTGCCTTATGAGTACGACCTCCTGTTCTCACTGGCTCGTCAATATAACAATACGGCACGTTTTCTTCTAAATCTTCCTAAATTGCCGTTGATTATGCTGGGAAATTGCGCACAACAACAGACAGGTTTTCCAGCCGGCGATCGTTGGCCGGCCGTCCAAGGAGCGCAGCGCCGCCGAAAACATCGATTAACTCGACGCGTTTGGCTCGCGTTGCGCAGTACAGGAGGTCGCTTACCTCAACTCACGCGGCGCAAGACATGAACAGCGTGCAGCAAGAGCGTGACAGAAGCACGTGGCGGGAGCTCACCCGGCGACAGCTGCGTCCCTCGGTGCCGACCTAGGGCGCCATGGCCCGTGCGTGTGTGCCGTTAGTGGCGGCGGCACGGGTGGGAAGGGCGCGCGTCGGGAAGGACCTTCGGGCGTGGTGTTGTTCTTCGCTGGCGGCCGCTGTCACCAGGCCGACGCGCGCGCAGCTGCGTGCGGCCGCGCCGGATGCGCCAAAAAAAGATGCAAAAAGGAAACACAAAATGACAGCAGGGGCGGAAGAACCCGAGGCGGAAGCTAGAGGGCGTCTGCGGCGCGGAGAGCGACGGTCGCGTTAAGGTCGTCAAAAGTCAGAGGGCGTTGTGGTCTCACGACCGATCCGCCGCCGAGAACGCTATTATTACACCGCCCGCCCATTAGCGCCAACTTGACGGGACGGGCGGGCAGAAACACTGCATCTGGGGCGCCGCGCGCGATGAGTGACGTTACGAGCGGGGCGGCCATCCGGGTGCTGTCCTCTGGCCGCGCACTTTGGACGCATCCCTTTTATGGGCTCCACTGGAAGTCGGTTCATGCCACTTTGGTGAACTTACATGTCGCCCTCTATCCCTTCTACAGTGGAGAGACCGTTAGTGGCGTATCGACTGAAAACCCGCAGACCTAGCGCCGACCTAATGCAAATGGAGCCTGATCAAAGCGTTTATTCGGCGATGTTAAAGACGAAGAGCCGAGTTTAAAAGGAATGAAATGAAAAAGTTGAAAAGGAATGAAATGAAAACTTACAAAATCTAAGAAGAACGCTTGGACGAGTTGGTACATAGCTAAAGATGATAAACAGAACACGATGGACGCAACACAAGGAAGACAACGTACAGATACAGCGCACCGAACGTCCGCCTCGGAGAGCACAAGCAGAACCTGTCCACGGCTGTGGGCAGCCAGCTAGCAATGGTACGCCGTGAGTGTAGCTGTGCCCCGCTATTTTGAAAGGTCCTCCGTGATCGGTAATCATGCCGAGCGACTCGTTCGGGAAACGTTTGAGGCGGCTGACATTGAAAGGCTGGGTGAAGGCTGTGTCAGCATGGCCTGACTTAACCTTTCAAAAAAAAAATTTTTTTTATACAAGATGGCACCGCTTTAGAATATTTCGATGACCAAAGGTTGTATGTTTCGAAGCGTTACCGGCCTTTTCCGTATTCTTGCTTTTTTCATTTTTGGTTTTTATACATGCGCCTTGTACTCCTTGACAGTGCTTTTACTTTGTGATGGTATACGACACGATCACGTCAGTAATAGTTCATTTTGTTACGGCAATCTTCTTGACCCGTGTCTTTTGTAGATGCTTCATTCATCAGTTTCCTTCTTTCTTCCATCCGATGCCTGCTATAAATTGTGCTGCGATCGGGGAATGAAATCACTTGCGAGCAGCGCTGCATCTGTGCGTTTTCTTCCTGGTGTCGTGTCCTTCGTGTGCTGTTTATAATCTTTAGCTCCAAGATCTATAGGGCTTAAACAACCGTCTCATCTTGCACATAAAGAGAAGAGTGGCGCCACGTTTTCTCGCTCGCCTGGTCGCACATAAGTGCGGGCTATTAATAATTATTGTTGGGGTTTAACGTCCCAAGACCATGATGTGATTATTAGGGACGCCACAGGGAGGGCTCCGGAAATTTCGACCACCTGGGGTTCTTTAACGTGCACCTAATCCAATTAAGTACACGGGCCTCAAAGATTTTCGCCTCCATCGAAAATGCGGCCGGGATTTGATCCCGCCACCTTCTGGTCAGTAAGTGTGGCTTATTTACGACCACATTAAACATACTGATTCGTTCAACAGAAACTGTGAGCTCCGCCCCGTACTAAGATAATCGATTTTCGATGTGATTGTTTGCGGGTCATCGACTGCACAGCCCGGCTTGAGTTTTACTTCGATCAGGGAGTGAACGCGGCACGCTTAACTGCCAATGAACGAGGATGGAGGTATTCCATTGCTTGTTTGTGAACAGTGCGATGGCAACGAGCGGATATCACCGCTAGACTTGATCATTCTCAAATTAGAGGTTGCGGCTACTGCACTTCCTTCTTCCACTTCCGGGTTGCTTTCGGCAAATGAGACGCCACGCTTTGAAAATCAACACGCCTTTTCATCGGATGGACGCTTCGGGGCAGAATCATTCTCCCGCTCTCGAGGCAAGTTCTTGTTCATCTTTTCCCCGAAAGCACGAAACTGAAAATATGTAAATTGCTGCTGATACCGTGCTCCTTTTGGTACACGTTAAGTAACCCCAGGGGGTCCAAATGAATTCGCAGTTCCCAGTGCAGTGCCTCTGAATCAAACTGAGGATTTCCCATGTAAATTCCGAAAATCAATTAAAATTACACGTAGTACAGAGTGACTGGACGACAAGAAGCAGCTAGTTATGTACACCCGATCGATTACTGTTTGATAAATGAACGTTGTATAAAAGCCTTGAACTTATCATGCTCTATGAGACGATCTTGGTGGTATTTTAAATTGTACAGCGCCTAAAGTGAGAAGTTGTGTAATGAGTGTTAATCCTGCTTAGGAGGATTAACACAGTAACTAATCCACAGTGCCCGGATTGTGGGGAGAATAGTTCAGCTCGAGCTCATATGCTCTGGCAGTGTCCTGCGTTACGGTATGCGTCACTCACCAGCAGACAGGACTGGGACGAGGTCATCTCAAGTACCAAACTCAAGATCCAGTCCATGGCCGTCCAGAGGGCCCGTGAAAGAGCGGAGTGGCGACTTCAAAATTATTTTTTTTTGAAAGCGCTAAACATGTCCAGCAATGCCTCCGTCTTCAAGAACAAAATGAATGCTGTTAAAGCAGACTTCTGCATGGCTGCTGTTGTTCACGGGCCCAATAATTTAATTAATCTGAGTGGTCTGCCGCCTAATGTCGGTTTTTAGCATGGTGCGTAATGATGAGGGTATTCCATAAGAACGGGACGTGTGTCTTTATTAATAAAGTCACACTCGCAGCTGGGAATTTCTTGTTTCGTATAGGCAGTGCTTAGCCCCCACCCATGAAAAGTGTTTCCATGCCTTTGTCTAGAGGTAACTAAATGCTGAATTCAATAAGCTTTTGAATATAATATAGAACGGAGCTCTTTGATCGAACAGCGTCATTCTATACATATTCTGCAAATATATTCCTTTTACAATGCTCCGCAGTTTATTTCCAGGTATTATTAGAGAAGTTTCATCATATTTCTGATGCGCCTGTCGTGCTGCTGCATCGGCTACTGTTTTGTCTAGAACGTTACGATATGAATGAATAATAAACTGAAACATCCAGAAACTGCACTTTTATGAGAGACACTGCAGTAAGCTGACTCCGGATCAATTTCGACTATCTGGAATTTTCTATCGCCAACTGAATCTAAGTAACAGAATGCCGTAGCCGTTCTGTCACCGCGACAGGTGCGTGTACACAGAAATAGACTTTTACGTGATTGAATAAATACACTTTGGGAGTTTAAACTTCTCGTCGCTCTTATCGAAGAAGTGAAAGCCTCACAAACGGTGCGGGGCTTTCACACACACACGCACGAACGCACGAACGCACACACCCACACGTGCATATTGTATCGACCCAAGGTATAAGAATGAGGCGACAGCAGGGCGGCCGGAACAAGGACAAACGAACCCAATGCAATACGCTATATTTCTATACTTGATCGTGATGCACTGCGCAGCTCTGTTGCAGATGAGGCACGCGTGCTCGGTCCGCCTTTCCACGAGGACAGGGATGATTATGAAATGTCAGGCCAGAAGCTTATACAATTTGCTGAAAATTAGCTTCATGTGTTAATCGTCGAGTTAATCAGCTGGAAACTGCACGCCGACATTTTGGGAGCTCCTTTCCATGCGCAGCCACGGGCGCACTTCACGCTTCAGACTCTTGACCCCTCTTGTGTTGATTCAGTAGGACCTCAGTGTGAGATTGGGCGGGCCTCACGTTTCTTTTGTTCCTGTTTCCTTTTGCGCTGCAGTTTACTGATCGCTCTAGGTGAGCACCTGTCGTCCAAAGGTGTTGATCGATAGTCTAAAGAGCCCATTCAGAAACCGTTTCTTGAGTCAGCAGATTTCTTCAGTACTCGTTTGACTATTTGCGCACCTTTCTCAGTCATACCGTTGGATTGCTGGTATTGGCAGGGCTAGGTGCGACGTGTGCGAAGTTGTTCTTCACTGCGAAGCCTACGTGGGCGCGAGAGGCGAATAGCGCATATGTAGCGCCGGGAGAATATTGTTTTGAGAGCCCCTCTAGTGGTCCTTGGTGCCGTAGGCGTTTGCACAAAACACGCCACTGTACGTATTTAATCCATGGCGGACTAAACGACTATCCGGCTGCATTCCGCCGAGCTTTGCCTGATTCCGGCTTAGAGAGTAGCATGCTGCTGGTCGGCTTCTAGTAAATTTGAAATAATAATAATTTCGAGGGTGTTACACGCATGCGAAATTTCAGTGCTAGTTCACCATTGAATGCTGTCTTAAAACGCCAAAGCAGGTCACTTAAAAAGCATGCTTTCTTATCGAGAAGTAATTCCTGACATCCGTTACCACTGTCCACTTACTAGTGCTCCATTTATCCAGATGTTCCTTTACTATTAAAAAACAGCTACAAAAACTATGTGTTCCAATAGTTCCACCTATGACAACTTCCTTGTTCTTTTATTATACGATTTTAATTTACCTGTAATAGTATGCAAGAGAGAGAGAGAGAGAAAACTGTATTTATGTAATAGTATGCAATAATTTAACATTAAATGCTTCAAATGATACTTGTGCGACAAATTTCACCAGCCTGCGTCTTACATTCAACTAAGCTCGTGCTGTACTCAATAAGACAAGACACCGCGATTACTGTGTGTTCACCTCTCATCTTGAAGGAAAGAGAGAGAGAGAGAAATGTTTTAATGAAAAGCTGGAGATGTTTGCCTGGCTATTCGCCTGGCATGCTACTCCAGGTGCTCCAGGGTGATGATTATGATATATACACTGAGAATCACACACACATACATAGACTACACTGTTTACAGAGTTTCGGTCAGGCTTGTGGCCCGCAAGAAAGTCAGCAGCGCTTTCGTTGCGCGTAACTTTTCGACCGGCCATTGGTGATCACTGTGCCACCCTTGCTTCCGTTGAGCGTTTGTTTCATCATACGCGAAAACTTGAGAAGCTTATCATCCAACTTTTCATCTCTTCAAACTTCAACCTTCCCCTGAGCTTCTGTTTTCTCTAAAAAAAAAACAGCAAAGCTGTTTAAGCCGGCCGTAAAAACTTCGGTGTTAGCAGAAAACCAAAGGTGGGCATGCGCCACAGGAACTGGGCAAAGCCCCACTACCGAGTACAGCAGGTGCGAGCGCTAAACAAAAACTCTGCTAGGCGAAGTGGAGCTCGTGAAACGTGGGAAAGAGAGAGAGAAAAAAAAAATAAAGAGAGAAAGGAAGCGACAGAAAGAAAGGGAAAGAGAAAAATAGACAGAAATAAAGGGAATAAAGATATAGAAAGTAGAAAGAGAGAGAAAGACACAGGAAGAGAAAGAAAGAAACTGAAACGAAAGAGAGATAGAAAAACAAAGAGCAAGAACAAAAGATAAATAAATAAATAAATAAAAGAAAGAGAGAGAGAGAGAAAAAGAGAGAGAAAGAAACAGGCACTAAAAAGCGATAGAAAAGACAGAGAGCAAGACAGAAAGAGAAAGGAGCAAAAGTTCTAAGTGCCCGCACTTTGAACAAGTCTGGAAAATCGGGATTGGACCAAGTGAAGGCTCTTAAGATAGGCGCGTGTCTGGAAAAGCCTTAGACTAATTGATTGGGGTCTGTTTAATTTGGGCTTGGGTGGAGGGAATTTCCTCCTACTTAGTAGTGAGACGTAACTTGGCTAAATGTGGTTAAATGGTCCTTAATGAGGCAGTCTTGAGAATGAGCCGGCCCGTTAGTCCCAGCGTGGTACGGTAGTTCGCGCGCTAGGGAATGAGCCCGTTCGTTGGGATTGCATCCTGCAATACCTTTGACGTGAGCAGGGAACCACGAGATGTGGTGACCGCTCAGCTTTTTATTTATTTCTCTTTTTAGACATTTATGAATGATGCTAGCAGCTTGCTCTGATATTAAAGCATTGGAGTAGGCCATGGTACGGCAAAAAATGTGGAGCTCACTCAGACTCACTCATGAAATATATTTTGCCCTTAGAGCTCACTCGGACTGAGACTCAACAAAATTTTCCTCAACCGGACTCACTCGGACTCAGACTCACTGACATTTTTCTCAGCCGGACTCACTCACCAACATATTACTCACTCGGACTCACTCAGACTCACGGATCTATCTGAGTCTGAGTGAGTCGACTCATGAGGCCGTAATGTATAATTGGCTTCTTTGACAATGGTGTCAAGGCTTTTTAACACCAATATCTAGCATATTTGGCGCTATACTTGGCGCCTTTTGATCTCGAACCTTCAAATATGAGTTGTCAGAGGTTGCAATCCAGTAGGGACATTTTTACTGAAAGTGGTGACTCGCACAAGGTATTTTTATGAGAACTTCCTGTGAAATAGTTTGGGGGGGGAGGTCAACCTGCTGCCCTCCCCTCGCCCCCGCTCTACGTAACTCCCGCCTCTCATTAATAAATACTGAGCTGGTGTATGAACGCTCTAGATATAGTTCTTTGAAGTATGTGTGAGTCGGTGGCAGTATAAACGTGATCCGGCACAAAGCTGATAGTAATGCTGAAGTTGCGCAGATAGAACGGTAGGTCGACAAAGAAATGTGGAACTCACTCAGACTTACTCAAGAAATATATTTTATGCTTAGGGCTCACTCGGACTGAGACTCACCAAAATTTCCCTTTACTGGACTCACTCAGACTAAGATTTACTAAAATTTTTCTCAACCGGACTCACTCAGACTCAGACTCACGGCTCGATATGAGTCTGAGGGAGTTAAATTTTGGTGCGAGTTAAGGAGATCTAGGTTGTCAGACTTAATCCGCAGCTTTCCATAAAGGCGTCTGCCATAGACCCAGTAGTGCTTCGGTTCGTTAAATCCGAGGAATAGGTCAATCAAACTGCTACTGGCCGGGTCTATACCTGCTAGAGCGTATTGCCTGTATCTTAAGGTGTAGTTAAACCTCCTTTCTAGCTGGTTTCTTGCTGCAACACGCTTACGTTCTGTTTCGACTGTTCTGATACTGGGCCGCTATACACACCCGCGTTTAGCGTACTCTACGTGAAGACATATGGATCATATTGTGTAGGTCATTTCAATAGGACCCGTGCTTCATATGGGCACTAATTTCTCACCACATTGGTAGTATTGAAGGTATCTTCAGCTGTAGGTCGTTAGGAAAAAAAAAAGAAAAACAGAATGAAGGTTTTGACGATGACGGTTGACTCGACTCTTGGCGTCCCACAAGCTTTGACTTTTCCTGTGGCACGGCTCGATCACGCGTGCAAGTTGCTAGTTGTTGGCTCTCTGACGCTCCAAGCGGGCGAAAAAAAAAAGAAATGCCAACACAAGCGATCTTATACTTTGCTAGTAAGGCCGCGACCCCCGGAAAGTTCGTCGGCATTCGAGCTGCCGAGCTTAGCCGCGCAAGAACATCCGGTCGTGTGTTCTCCTCTCATTTAATCTGTCGCTGGTTGGGCGGGTAAACATTCAGTGCGTGACCCTTTAAACTCGTTCGCGCCTTTTGAAATTGGCTGCAACACGCACCATTCACGCACTCTCGGCCACACGCTGGGGCGCTTTTAGTCCCTCATTCGTGGGTGCACCAACGGGGTTTCTAGAGTCGCCAGCGAGGGTCCTCGTTGAAGCGGCACACGTGGCCTTTATTCATCTCGTCTCTCTTGAAAACCCCAGTCTTGTGCATTTGGCCATCTGCCTGCGAGCGTTGACTGTCAAGTTCATTTTCAGCCTGTCCTATGCAGCCACTTCCCTTCCATTAGTTTCGCCAAATCAGCAGCGCTGTTTTGAATCGTGAACCAAGCAAGGCGACATTTGAGGGGAGAACTGCGCGGAGCCTGAATGGCATGGTCATTATCTTATCTCGTAAAAAAACGCGACGGGAGTTGGTTTTAGCTCGTTGGTTGAAAACTTGCGTGCGGCAAATATCTAGTGGAAACAGCGCGTCGCTTTTTTTGTTTCTACATGTACACCATGACAAACTTTGTTGGAGATACGCCTATCTGCTTTTTCAGCCTTTAACGGCGCAAATGGCTAGCGTGTTGATATAAATTTAAGCACCAGCTGCGCTCCTTGCACTCGAAACTATGGTGTAGAACTATTAGAGTCAGAACGCGTTTACATTTAGAGTGTATAGCTTTTATTTAATTCTGTTATGAAAAGGTGCGACAGGCCTGTGCCCTATTAATGTGACCAAGCAGTACGGCCCATACGGTCTTGTATGCAGGCTTGGTTACAAGACAAAAAAAAAAAAAGAGCGGCCCCCAAGTACGTGTCATATGGGACGACCAAATCACCTGCATCACACAAACAAAAAAAGATTTAAATGAGACCGGAAAAACGGATGAATAAAGTTTGTCGAGTTTGAAAATTGTTCGTCTTTATAAGTAGTACATCTTTGTCTAGCTGTTTTGCCCTGAATAATTTCTTCTCCGCACTACGCGAATATACCACAAATCACTGTAACAGTAAAAAAAAACGTAGTTGATCCCCTCCGTCATAGGAATCTGTATGATACGAAAGTGAACCGTGCCTTCACAGAAGTGTAGTTGATTGTTTATTATGCATTGATGTATGAGAGCTTGCACAATGTCTATTGGTGTTTGGCAGCTATATCACTGTTTGACATGGATGCGTCCACGTAGACGCCTAGTGGTACTTCTCCATCCCGATAACTAAAGCCAAAGATCATGATTTAACCCTTGTGGTAGCTGAACCCTTTGAAGGATAATGGGACAAATCTGTCGTACTATTTCTTCTTCAGTAAAAGCTTCCTCCGCCGCTGCGCATCGTCATCACCGCTATGACTTTCTGCTGCAGTGGGTCAGAAACATTTAGGAACCAAAAAAAAAATATTTCACACGTTCACGACACGTGGAATCGGTGATACGTTGACTTTAAATTCGTTTCGTTCTGTTGAATTTTTTATAAAACTTTTGTTCCATTGTGTGCAAGACAGCTAAAGTTCTAGATTTATGGTATGTTTCTGCTTTTCTGTATTTAGAGAGAGGCGGTTCTGGCGTGAAATTATGGATTTTGCTTCAAAACTGGAGCAGTATATCGGCCAATAATCGTGTCGAAGCGTACTTGAAGGAAACATGAAGCAGTTCCTTTCTGAGCTTAACTACATCACAGCCATGCAGAAGTGTTTTTTTCAAGATCGAGGGGCATTATTACTCCACGAGACAACGCCTTATGACGCCTTCTTGTGCGAGAAATTTGGCAAAAGTATTACAGCTTCCACTATGGTTAAAGCAGCGCAAAAAACACGGACGTAGAAGGAGACACAACGAGCGAAGCGAAGTCAGTTTTTCGGAGGCGGGGTGATAGATGCACTTTTGGTTGTTTTGGATTTTGAAGGTTTCTAATATATGTTGTCAACTTGTCATACCCATGTGCTACTTTCTGTTGTTAAGATGTTAGATATGTTTAGCGAAGACCTTGTTTTCCTTGCCTTTTTGCAAGTTGGCAAGTTTCCCACGTGGCGGCGACTGCGCAATTCGTTTGAGTTCACTTCTTTTTATGTTTCATCCAGGCCCGTAGCCCGGGCCCCCCGGGCCCCTCTCCCCCCTGGCTACGGGCCTGGTTTCATCTAATAAACCTTTCAGTTGAAAAAATGCTCGTTGTGTCTCCTTCTTCGTCCGCGTTTTTTGCGCTGCTTTAACCATAATGGAACCTCACCAAGTAGCCCAATTGTCGACCTTGCTGCTATTACAGCGTGGTGCGCTCGTGAGACAATGGGACAGGTGTTGTCCCACTTGTTCAAAGTCACGTCATGGGTCAATGGTACGTCCCATTTTTTTCTCGCGAACTAATTGTCGTATATTGGTGAAAATTGCTTCACACTATTTCTAAGCGCGTCGTTTATATGTTCCGCAGGAATACTTTCTCTTATCACGCCAAAAATGTAGATGAACTCACAAAGGGTTAATATACACCTGGACATAGCATATGCCGAATCTCGCGCACAGATGGCATCAGCAAGCACACAACACTGGTGCTCGAAAATAAGACTAGAAACAGAACACACAGAAAAATGCACATTTGCAATGCACGATCATCATTGATCTATGCGGCAATAAATATAAAGCCGGAACAACAGGCGAATAAACGCAATTCGCAACAAAAAAAAACAAAAGGAAAAAAAATGAGTAATCTTGCACGAAGTCGCGCTGGACGATTGCACTAAGCGAAGCTGGACGATTCTGAAGTCTAATCTGGCTGCTTGTAGGTTGTCGCTAGGCTTTAGCTAGTTGATGCTAGGTTGTTTCTAGGTTGCTTCTGGGTTGTTTCCAGGCTTTAGCTAGTTGATGCGAGGTTGTTTCTAGGTTGCTTCTGGGTTGTTGCTAGGCTTTAGCTAGTTGATGCGAGGTTGTTTCTAGGTTGCTTCTGGGTTATTTCCAGGCTTTAGCTAGTTGATGCTAGGTTGTTTCTAGGTTGCTTCTGGGTTGTTGCTAGGCTTTAGCTAGTTGATGCTAGGTTGTTTCTAGGTTGCTTCTGGGTTGTTGCTAGGCTTTAGCTAGTTGATGCTAGGTTGTTTCTAGGTTGCTTCTGGGTTGTTTCCAGGCTTTAGCTAGTTGATGCTAGGTTGTTTCTAGGTTGCTTCTGGGTTGTTGCTAGGCTTTAGCTAGTTGATGCGAGGTTGTTTCTAGGTTGCTTCTGGGTTGTTTCCAGGCTTTAGCTAGTTGATGCTAGGTTGTTTCTAGGTTGCTTCTGGGTTGTTTCCAGGCTTTAGCTAGTTGATGCTAGGTTGTTTCTAGGTTGCTTCTAGGTTGTTTCCAGGCTTTAGCTAGTTGATGCTAGGTTGTTTCTAGGTCGCTTCTGGGTTGTTTCCAGGCTTTAGCTAGTTGATGCTAGGTTGTTTCTAGGTTGCGTCTGGGTTGTTGCTACGCTTTAGCTAGTGGATGCTAGGTTGTTTCTAGGTTGCTTCTGGGTTGTTTCCAGGCTTTAGCTAGTTGATGCTAGGTTGTTTCTAGGTTGCTTCTGGGTTGTTGCTAGGCTTTAGCTAGTTGATGCTAGGTTGTTTCTAGGTTGCTTCTGGGTTGTTTCCAGGCTTTAGCTAGTTGATGCTAGGTTGTTTCTAGGTTGCTTCTGGGTTGTTTCCAGGCTTTAGCTAGTTGATGCTAGGTTGTTTCTAGGTCGCTTCTGGGTTGTTTCCAGGCTTTAGCTAGTTGATGCTAGGTTGTTTCTAGGTTGCTTCTGGGTTGTTTCCAGGCTTTAGCTAGTTGATGCTAGGTTGTTTCTAGGTTGCTTCTGGGTTGTTTCCAGGCTTTAGCTAGTTGATGCTAGGTTGTTTCTAGGTCGCTTCTGGGTTGTTTCCAGGCTTTAGCTAGTTGATGCTAGGTTGTTTCTAGGTTGCTTCTGGGTTGTTGCTAGGCTTTAGCTAGTTGATGCTAGGTTGTTTCTAGGTTGCTTCTGGGTTGTTTCCAGGCTTTGGCTAGTTGATGCTAGGTTGTTTCTAGGTTGCTTCTGGGTTGTTTCCAGGCTTTAGCTAGTTGATGCTAGGTTGTTTCTAGGTTGCTTCTGGGTTGTTTCCAGGCTTTAGCTAGTTGATGCTAGGTTGTTTCTAGGTCGCTTCTGGGTTGTTTCCAGGCTTTAGCTAGTTGATGCTAGGTTGTTTCTAGGTTGCTTCTGGGTTGTTTCCAGGCTTTAGCTAGTTGATGCTAGGTTGTTTCTAGGTTGCTTCTGGGTTGTTGCTAGGCTTTAGCTAGTTGATGCTAGGTTGTTTCTAGGTTGCTTCTGGGTTGTTTCCAGGCTTTAGCTAGTTGATGCGAGGTTGTTTCTAGGTTGCTTCTGGGTTGTTGCTAGGCTTTAGCTAGTTGATGCTAGGTTGTTTCTAGGTTGCTTCTGGGTTGTTTCCAGGCTTTAGCTAGTTGATGCTAGGTTGTTTCTAGGTTGCTTCTGGGTTGTTTCCAGGCTTTAGCTAGTTGATGCTAGGTTGTTTCTAGGTCGCTTCTGGGTTGTTTCCAGGCTTTAGCTAGTTGATGCTAGGTTGTTTCTAGGTTGCTTCTGGGTTGTTTCCAGGCTTTAGCTAGTTGATGCTAGGTTGTTTCTAGGTTGCTTCTGGGTTGTTTCCAGGCTTTAGCTAGTTGATGCTAGGTTGTTTCTAGGTCGCTTCTGGGTTGTTTCCAGGCTTTAGCTAGTTGATGCTAGGTTGTTTCTAGGTTGCTTCTGGGTTGTTGCTAGGCTTTAGCTAGTTGATGCTAGGTTGTTTCTAGGTTGCTTCTGGGTTGTTTCCAGGCTTTAGCTAGTTGATGCTAGGTTGTTTCTAGGTTGCTTCTGGGTTGTTTCCAGGCTTTAGCTAGTTGATGCTAGGTTGTTTCTAGGTTGCTTCTGGGTTGTTTCCAGGCTTTAGCTAGTTGATGCTAGGTTGTTTCTAGGTTGCGTCTGGGTTGTTGCTAGGCTTTAGCTAGTTGATGCTAGGTTGTTTCTAGGTTGCTTCTGGGTTGTTTCCAGGCTTTAGCTAGTTGATGTGAGGTTGTTTCTAGGTTGCTTCTGTGTTGTTGCTAGGCTTTAGCTAGTTGATGCGAGGTTGTTTCTAGGTTGCTCTTTAATGCCCCTCCATTTCAATCCTCTTGTCATAATTCGCATATCGTCTTGAGTTCTGCATTCCGTTTTCCTTCATTATTACTGTTTAGAAAAAGTTTATTTACACTATGTACATATACTAGAACCCGATGACATTTCGTTAATCGGGGCTACATACACATCGGCACAATTTTGTGCCACGTCAAACATCACTATCGTGTACTGAACGCATCATTACCATAAATATACATGACAGACGTGACATGGAGTACAAAGGAAAATAAATGAGTTACGAAAAATTGATACAATCATACAATGGATACTATGAAACACAATGGGTTACAGGGAAAAAGCGGCAAACACAGATCATGAGGGCGGGCAGACAAAAGCATAAACATCTGCTCGACGGGCGCTGTCTAGCACCACGTCGGTCGAAAACTAAGTTACTTTATAGTCTGTGAAATAGAGAGCCAATAGCCAAACTGTTAGGCACGACACCTTCCACATTCCGCTGTGCACATCCTTGAGAGTTGTGATAGCCAGACTTGTTGATTTCGGGAACATAGTGCCTTTCATTATTATTCGAGTTCATTTTTATTAAAATATTTCAGGAGTGTTTTGAGTGCTGCATATTACTTTCATCTGAGGCTTTATAATCGTAATCGTAATCGCAACATACACACACATGTGTCACAGATGTTTCGTCGTGTATAAACATCGGGTATGTGCCGTGAGCGCGGACACCACACAACGGGCAGGACTAGATCATAAGGTGCTTCGCCCCTAAAACAAATCAGTGATATAACACGCACACGCGACAGTTCACCACATTTAGCAACTTAGATAAGTTAACAGAAAACGCACACGACAATTGAGTACCTTCAATAAATGATGTTGTATGACATTAATATTAACAATCAAAAGTAAAATTATTCACAAGTTCAACGCGTTGTATTAGCATTGACTTCTGGTAAGTTGTTTCATAGCACGAGAAAACAGGGAATATCGATGTATTTTAAGGTGACTATGACAAAACTGATAAAATTTGACCGGGGCACCGTTCGGCGTTGAGCAAGTTTTTCAACTTTGCCCTATATCGTGAAGGACAGATAAGCTCGATAGACGCGAACAGGTAGAATAGATAAACCTCTGGTCTAAGTTTTGTACTCGTTCTATGTCGGCAATTAAATGTTATTGACACGGGTCCCGGATGAGGTTTGCTTATTTTCATTTTGGCCTGATGCGAGCATTGTCTACCAGGCGGTCGAGATGAATACGGAACCTCAGCATTTACAGCCGCCTCCCACATTTCTAACTGCACAGCTTGAAAACGACATATTTGGCCATTTTTATAGCCTGCTAAATATGCCGCGAACATGCCCACTTGAGAAAGGCTGCTAGTTAGTGTATTCTTTTCTGTTACACACGGGTATCTCATGATAGATTCAGGTAAAGAGTAGCTGGACCACGACGTTTCGCCATGTTAATAAAAAACGAATGGATAAATTACGACGCTGCAATACATAAATGAATAAAAATAAAATGAAATAAACACTTCGTTGGAGAGTTGGGTGACGAGACTGAGCAGAAAAAATCGCGTTAGAATAGTCGCTTAACTCTGCGTGCTTTATTGTATCTGCTCTCCAACTAGGATTTCTACTTTCTTGTTTCTTTTAGCCACGCCCGTAAGTTTAGCCCAAACGAAGCTTTCTCAAGAAAAAAAAAAAAAAGAAGCATTTATTTTTTATGAAAGGTAACGTTCCCAGAAAAAGGGAACCATGAGGCCGGGATTAACCTTTCTTCAACTGGGAAGCTTCCCTGTATTTCAGAAATCCGTACGAGCTTCCTGTGTATACCTTCGTGCTACAAAAGGGTGGAGTGAAAATTTTCCTTTCCTAAATATTCCTCCAGTGGTTTGCCACTATCGTTAATTACATTTTGTGCGAGACTGACATGAAGGCACGTGCGAGTTGCGCACGCCCAAACATTAAAGACAAAATTTTCATCTTCGGTTACCGAAAGATGGAACTCTTGTTACCGTGGGAGGATATGGCCACGTTTTGTAGGTTTTAGTGACCATTTTTTGTTGTGAATAATATTATACGTGCAATGTAATATTATATATCAATATTGCACTTTTGAATGGTATTACTTTAAAAAACTAATGCCAGGGTGTAACGGGCAATAATATTTATGAAAAACAAGATTTATTGACCATGGCATAGAAAGTTTCTGACGTTATGCTCGCAACACGAAAGGAAAACGAAAAAAAAAAAACTTGGAGGACCCCTTGGGCTTTGCCTTCAGGAGTAGAACACACGATAGCGTAATTGGTCCCCGTTCGTATCGCCGTCTCAATAGCTAGCCTGCTTCTCTGGCTTCGCTTCTCTGTGGCAACCTCAACCGTACCACGAGGAAAGGAACGTCTGTTCGCGTGCAAACTGGCCGCTTCAACCTATCCTGGAATGCCTACCGCAAGTACACAGTTGCAAAGTAGCCATTACTGCGTAATTCTTCCTTTTGGAATTGGCGAAGTACCCACTACGCGTCCGCAAGGCAACACGCGCGCATGCGCGGCTGCAGACGTTGTTGATGCTGTTGCTGATAATGATGAATAAGTATGCCTGTGTGCTTCGTAATTGGTGGGCCTTTAAACCAACCGCTCGCTGTGAAATTCTCATTTTTTTGACGCCTGGTGCTATATTGTACGTTTCTGCCACGCAATATTACATGCGTCGAGGACACTCCTCGCACCGTACACGACATTCATACAGCATTTATTTCGGAAACAATTTCGAGCCCGGTGTAGCCCTGAGGCAGAACACTTACTTGCCGCGCAGAAGTCCTGGGCTCGATTTCCATTCGAACCACAGATTTTTATTATTTCTTTATTTGCATCTATCTCGAACTTTCGCTCCCGGACAACGATGATTTTTCCCACACAAACAGCGACACCGACACCGACACCGACACCCACACCGGAATTTCAGCGAAACGAGATATTTAACGCTATCGCGTTAAAATAATCTAAAATATACATAATGTTTCCTCGACAGCTGTCTAATATAGAGGAAACTTAAGTTGGAACAACCTAGCGCATATAGCGAATTGCGAAATTACTTTTTCTGGCTTGTGAAAAAACTGCATTGTTCGATCAAGTTAAACGATTATATTTATTCCTTATACAAATTTTCTAAACGCTGTAATGCAAGTGATCAAGAAAAAATAGTTTTTTTATTTAGTCATGGGTATTTTAGCAAATTATGCTAAACAGCAACACAGAAAAAATTTCAAATACGGTAACACTGAACGATACGATAACACTGAAGGTAACACTGAACACTGCACCGAAGCGTCCTAAAGTATGGCTTCACCACACACAAAAATATTCTGAATGTGTAAGCGCCAAAAAGTCTTCATATAGTTTAACATTAGCGAAGTAAGTGGAGCCATGTCTGAAAGCTCTAAGCAATAAAAAAAAAATTCTAAGGTTGGTGTGCCACTGGGCAAAAGAGGTTTCAGAGGGGGTATTCGTCTGCTGGTCGAATTTCTTGTCCTCATAGCAAGTCTTGCATCTTCTCCGCTTCTTCAATCTGCATCATTCGTTCGGAATGTACTTGTTCTGCGGAAGTGCAGTCGTGGTAGTTCGACAATGCCGAAATAGATAAGCAGGCCAATTCTGCGGCCGTGACCACTTCCCAAGAACCATCATCCTCGGCATAAGACTGCTTCTACGGGACTTGCGACCACGCGTACTTATTTTTCTTTACACAAACCGCGTTTATTACAGCCGCTGTGAAAAAGATGCCCAAAACGTCGATTTTCCTTGTGTAACGTATCGCTTCACTGCGTAACGCCATCTGAGGTCAAGGCCGGGTACTCTTCATGGGCTGAACCAGGGCTGGGCAAAGATACTTGAAAATTGTATCCCGATACGATACAAGATACTTAGGCAAGAAGTATTTGAGATACAGATACAAGATACTCTCGCAATAATTGTATCCGATACGATACTTAGCAATTGTATCTTAAGATACTTCGATACATTCGCAAATTTGTAATTGGAGATACATATAATGCAGCAGAAAACGCCCATGCATGAAAATCTCTTGAAAATTTCTGAACGGTGATCAACTTTGTTTCATTTGAGTGAAACGTCCGTTAGTATTTCAAATTTCGCCCTTCATTCTCAAAGTAGATTAGTTTCCTTCCGAAACGAATTATTGGGGTTTGTTTTAGCTTCTTCACAGGACAGCTCTGTATACACTTCGCTGACAGCGGTTCTTCTTTGTCATTTTTGCAATTCATGGGAGTCACTGCCCAGCTTGCCGACCAGCTAGCGGGTTGCCATCTAATCACAAGGACTTTGATAAGATGCCTTCGCACAACGGCGCAAATACCGGTATGGACCCTTACCTTCTCCATAAAAGACCGTTTGCGCAATCCCGGATCACCGGACAGGGGTACATCAGGAATAAGGCTGGTAGTGACATTTGTTTTTTTTTTGTTATTTTTTTGTGACGCATTGTGTATACCAGGGGTCTCAAACACGCGGCCCGCGAACCTTTCATTAGCAGCCCAACCCGCACATATGACCGTCTTCGTCCCGTTTGTTTTTATTTTCTTAAACGGTACGTGCATGAGCTACACAGACATGACTTGTCTCAAGCATTCTTTTCGTGAGGACATGGGGTCACCATGTGTTGAAGCATAACCGTGGAACAAAACTCTATATTTCAGAATTCGCGTCCACATATCAGTCATTCTGTAGGTCGGTATCGATGTTTCTCGAATCCTGACTCCAAATCCCATTCAGAAATGACCTATATATGAGATATGGGAAAGCCTTATTTTCAAATAGCAACGTTAGCTGCTGTCATCTTGTTCAAGCCTCTCCCCCCCCCCCCCCCTTTCAATATTCTTTACTGCCTGACCCTTGCGGGACTACATTTAGTTACCGCGGCCCGCTTGCTATAAGGTGAGTTTGAGACCCCCGGTGTATACGTAGAGGACGTAAACCTGCAGTGACTTTTCATATTCTACTTATCTGCTGGCGTAAAGGATTCTTTGTTGATGTGCTCACTAAGGTGCAATTTTTTAACGATTTTTCTTCAACGAGAGAACATGTCCAACCCAGAAACGTCTCAGACGTATGGTATAGTTGCACAAAGCGTCGCGGGTCACTGCCGCTATTCGCGCTCTTGCCACGTATAGCTCCGATTACGTGGCGATTAGTAATCGTAAGAAATTTAGGAAGGCCTATAACAGGAAAACAAATATAAGTAAAATAGAGAAGCGGTTCCGTATCAAACGTTCACATTGAATGAGTATAGAATCACGATACAGACAGCGCCATTATTAGCTATGGCAATTAAGCATGGAGTATCACCAACTCCCTTGCTAAGGTGAGACAATAGAAAATTCAGTGCCTATGGGAAATTGCCTGAAACGGGTTGTTGGGACGCTGATGAGAAAAACGGAGCATTCGTTCTAACAACGTTTATCGAATCTCCTTCCCAACATCTTTATGATGGTTCCTTATAATTTCTATTATTGTAACGCAAACTCAATTTCGATGTTTTACTAAGCGGTAAGCAGAATGCTTTGTACTGTATACTCAAGGCACGCCCACATAATTATATATTGGTTTTCAAAATCGCCTTGGCAACATGTAAATGTGTAAACAGTAGTAGAAATAATGCAGACAGTTAAAAGAATAAAGCAGAGGTCTTATTTTGGTAGCCCATTGCAAAATACATACTACAGTGACCAGACCGGGAAAACACTAACAGAGACCTATGTAATCTATGCAATACAAAAGGACAGCTAAGAAAACAGTTATGCTAAGAATCAAATTAGGATTTCATAAATTATTTGAATAAAGATAGTTGCAAGAAAAAAGTAGGGTATGTCAAGATATATTCTGTTAGGTAAATGCTTGCTCTATTAGATTTAGCCCCAATACCAGTGGTGATAAAGTTGTTAGAATGTTATTTGCATATAAGTTAATTCATGTAAGTCAAAGAGACATCAACGAGATCCTTAAAATGGCTGATATGTAAAAGCCACGAGACGCAAAGCAGCCTCATTCTTGCGAGCATCAGATTTCGTTACGAAGCAAACGCAAGAGAATCTTCAACAACGACACCATAGCAAAATCAGAACTTGCGTGATAGACGCCGCATGCATTGGAGCACACGGCGCAGGACAGAGGCTAAGAGCAAGTGTCATGGCATTGGCGCAACTAAAAAGAAAATAGAAATCGAGAAAACAAAAGGTACGTGGGCTGGGCGTGGGCGTCAACGTGCTTGATTCTGTAGACGCTGCGCGAGCGCTGGCACGTGACTCGGCTCATCTGCGCTCACTGGTGGACTCTGGCGGAAAGATTAAAATGACGTCACAGCCCTTAGTTTTATTCAGATGGCTTAGTGGCGCCAGCTTGAGGAGCGGTTTTTTGGCCAGCGATTATTGTTACACACGGTTGTGTTGCGATAGCAGTATCTTGTATCTTAAGATACACGATACATTATCGAATGTATCAGAAATACAGATACAGATACTCGTCTTGCGAGACGTATCGCGATACAGATACAAGATACCCAAAGAATATCTAAGATAGTACCTAAGATACATGTATCTTCGATACTGCCCAGCACTGAGCTGAGCCTCACTCTTTTCTGGATACAGGTGATGTCCCCAGATCTCCACCATCTACTGCAGAGACACTGCTAATAAGACGTATAATGCTGCCAACATCTCACGAAATCCCAGTCGGCATAAAAAATCGATGCTACGGCAAACGGAACGCCTGACCAACACCTGACTATGATCCGGGCTCATTCCACGAGTTTCCGTCATCCGAACTATGCTCCCACGATCTGACACCATCCTCTGAGTCAGTTCTGGTAGAAACAGCAGAAGAATCACTTGCAGACGCAACAGAATCATCCAAAGAACACCATTTCCAAGAGGGTCTCGCGACTGGGTCGTCTGCCATCTTCGCGAACAAACCAAGCAAACCGCGCTTTTTGAGTTGCTGTTAAAAATTCCCGCCGCTTGAGAAAAAAAAAGCTAACTATCTAGAAAACGAAAGATCAGTGCTTATAGAAACTACTAGGTGGCGCAACTAGTTGAAAGGAGTGGCCGTAGTTTTCAATTCTCTCTTGGCGCGTTCGGGTCACCGGTGACCAACGAAAGAGTTAAAACGGTCTGCAAAAGCCGCGTGAATCGCGCATGTGTTTAAGCAGAGTTACGGAGTTAACAACAACAACAACAACAACAACAATATTAATAATAATAATAATAATAATAATAATAATAATAATAATAATAATAATAATAATAATAATAATAATTCTCCGCACACTTTCAGAAAAAAAGTTCTCCGCAGCTCCAACGAACCAACGTCTTCATAATCGAAAAGTTCTAATGAACGAATTACACTGCAACCAGGTTAATTACGATATATTTTAGTGTGAAATAAACAGCGTGTAAGCAATATTATTGGACCTTTGTTGCAGACGTTACTGCAATCTGTGGAAGCTAGTTAGAGCTCTAGATATTCCACAACCTTACCACCACCACCGGATTGAACTCCGCCATAAGATACTGCGCATCTAAAATTTCAAGCCCAATGAATTCCACCCCCCGTGTGACGCTCCTGGTCGGTGGTGTATGAGAGCACGAAAAATTTCGGGGGGGGGGCAGAAGCCCCATAAGCCCCCCCCCCCCGGCTACGCCCCTGATATATATATATATATATATATATATATATATATATATATATATATATATATATATATATATATATATATATATATATATATATATGTAGTCAAGTAGATCCTCCGTGAGAAGTCACAACGTTGTTTATTTCGACGTTTCAGCCAGAGTCTGGCCTTCATCAGGAACAGTGCTGGGCAGTATCGAAGATACATGTATCTTCGATACTATCTTAGATACTGTTTAGGTATCTTGTATCTGTATCGCGATACGTCTCGCAAAACAAGTATCTGTATCTGTATTTCCGATACTTTGAAGAATGTATCGTGTATCTTAAGATACAAGATACTGCTATCGCCTCACCACCCTGCGAAGTAATAAACGTTGGCTTCGCTTCGCTTCTCAAGCTAATACTGCTGCCACTAAGTCACCAGAATAAAACTAAAGCCAGTGACATTAATTGATATTTTCGCAAGAGTTTTCCAACGATGATAGGCGATAAGCTCTGAGCGCCCCTGTATATTGGTTGAGCCGAGTAACGAGGTGGCACTCCTGACGTCTCGACAGACGAGCGCGTGAACATCTGCGCCCAGCCGAATTTTCGTTTAATAGTTTTTTTTTTAGTTTTTTCAGTGCCATGACCACTTGGCACTTAGCCACTCTCCTGTATCGCGTACCACAATGCGTGCGGTGCCTTTCGCACACATGCTGATGACGCTGTAAAGTCATTATCGAAGTCCCTCTTGTGTGATGCTTTGTTACGAAGACTGAAGAATGCAAGAATGGCGGGTTGCTTTGTCTCTCGTGGCTTTCACACATCGGCGATTTGAAGGATCTCGTGGATGTAAGTTTGCATTACATGCGATGGGATTGGCTAATATGCAAATAAGATTCCAACAGCTATGGCACCAACGGTACCGATGCTGAATTTAACAAAACAAGCATTCACCTAACAGACGTTATCTTGGCGTACGTCTTTTTTTCTTTTATTCAAAGAGTTTTTAAAACCATAATATGATTGTTAGCAGACGTTTTTTTCTTAGCTGTCTATTCCATACATTACCTATGACTCTATTTTTTTTTTTTTCTGCCGGTCTGCTTACTGCAATATGGCGTGCTGCCAAGGTAAGCTCTCTGCTTTATTTCCAGTTTTAACTGTCTGCGTGATTTCTGTTACTGTTTACATATTTATATTCCACTTGAATTTGCTGCTATGTAACGGTGATGTTGAGAACAAATATACAATTATCTGGGCGCACTGTGAGTATACAGTAACGATAATTCAGCTTACTGCTAAGTAAAATAGCAAAATTGAGTTGGCGTCATAATAACGTAAATTATTAGGCGCCATCTTAAATAGGTTCGCAAAGGTATTCGAGAAACTGTCATACCAAATGCTCCGTTTTTCTCATGAGCGTCCCAAAGAATCGCTTTACGCCATTTTCCATAGGCACTGAATTTAATTGTCGTAGCTATGCGGGTGCACCCTCATACTAACCTCACGCTCAAGCACCCTAACCACTAGACAACCCGCCACGGTTGTCTAGTGGTTAGGGTGCTGGACTGCTGGCCCGAAGGTCGCGGTAGCCGGATTTCGACGGAGGGGAAATGGTAAAGGCCCGTGTGTTTATATGTAGGTTTTAGAACCCCAGGTTGTCAAAATTTCCGGAGCCCTCCATACCGCGTCTTTCATAAGAATATCGCGGTTTTTCGACGTAAAACACAACCTTTATTATTAGCTCTTGGGGGTGCTTCGTGTATCGTGTTTCTGTACTTTTTCGCTGTGTTTGATACGGAACCACTTTTCTATTTTGCTTAGATATATTTGTTTTCGATGTTTAGGCTTCCCTGAATTCTTTTATTGTTGCTAATCACCAGGTAATCGAATCTGGTATAATTGGCAATAGTGTGAATAGCGGTGGTGTCCTGCAGCGCTTTGCGCAACTGTACAATACGCCTGATGCGTTTCTGGGCTGCACATGTCCTTGATGACGTACACCTGTCCGGGGATCCGTTATTGCGAAAACCGTAATATGTTTACCAGCAAGGTAGAACTCCACAGCAGTATTTGCGCCATCGTGCGGAGGCTTCTTATTGAAGTTCATATGATTAGTTAACAACCCGCTTACTGGTCAACAAGCAGAGCAGCGACTCTCATGAATTACAAAAGCTACAAGCAAGAAGCACTATCAGCGAAATGTATAAAGAGCAGTCACGTTAAGCAGCTAACACAACGCCAATAAGTTGTTTCGGAATGAAACAGATATACCTTGAACAAGAAGTGCAAAACTTTTGAGATACTAACAGAGTTTTCATTCAAATGAAACACAATTGGTCGCAGTTAATAAATTTGCAAGCGAACGTTGATGCGCTAGGCGTTTAATGCTGCTATATATAGATATATAATAACAAATTTGAGAATGTATCGAACTATCTTAAGATACAATTGGAATGTATCGTATCGGATACAATCGGTGTTGCAGTATCTTGTATCTGTATCTCAAATACTTCTTGCCTGAGTATCTTGTATCGTATCGCGATACAATTTCAAAGTATCTTTGCCCAGCCCTGATCAGGAATGAGGGTACAGTCTGTTGGTGCTCAGCTTTATACAGTCTTAGAGGAGTGAGGGTACGCGGAATAATAATAATAATAATAATAATAATAATAATAATAATAATAATAATAATAATAATAATAATAATAATAGAAATAAAAAAAGAGAGAGAGAGAGAGAGGGGAAAAAAAGAGTGAGAACATGAGGTAGACCCCCCCCCCCCCCAATTTCTCCGGCCGCCCCCTTCCACCCCTCCGACGATCACTTTTAAGATGTCCGCGGCCTGCATATCCTTCCCTCCATTAACGTATAGTTCCCGACCAGGCAGCGCCTCGTGGCTCCGGCGGTGCGGTGTGGGGTAAAAAGGACCTTTTTTATGAAGTTAAGCCTTTAACTACTCAGTGCCCCGTGGACGTCTCGTCCCCGGTGCGGTGTGGGGAAAAAAGGAGCTTTTTTAAGAAGTTAAGCCTTTAACTACTCAGTGCCACGTTGACGTCTCGTCCCCGTAAGGGGGGCCACCGCGAATTGCCGGAAAGGCTAGCAAGCGGGCGCAATGTCAATTTTGGCCCGCTCCTGGATTCCGCAGTCGGGGGCTCCTGATTGTGCACAAGGGTGCTGTCAGACATGTCATGCTTGACACAATTGATTGGTTAGTAAGATAGAAACAGCAACAGATGACAGCTGTACTTAGAAATTAGTTACACTTGGAAGTATTTTCAGCTGTCCAGTGACCGTCGCAGCTGCAGTGCCGTGAACTCTTCAGTTATTGTTGTCATTATTGCCGTTATTGTTTTCTAATGCTTTAATTGCTGCAAGTGTACCCGGATTCTCATTTATTCCTCTTTCGAGGGTGTTAAATCGGTGGATGAGGTATGACTCTCGTTGTTCACGTTCTCGGTTTGATTTAAATCCCGTTTCTAAGAGTGTTACTGATAGTTTGTCGAATGCATGGTCGGGAAGGTTGAGATGTTTTGATAGAGGTAGACTTGGGGCTGAGTTCGCATGGGCTCTGTGATTATTGAAACGAATCCTAAATGGTGTTTCTGTTTGTCCGATGTACTGCATACTGCACACGTTGCATTCGAGTAGGTATACCACATTAGAGGAGTCGCATGTTAGGTTTCCTCGTATGTTAATCGAAAACTTGGAGTGTGTGCTGGTTGCCTCGTCTGTTTCTCGCATCGCTTTACATACAAGACATCGTGACTTTAAACAAGGTCGGCATGAATTATTAGCCGGTGAAGTATTGATCTGAGAGTGCACAAGTGTGTCTTTGAGGTTGCGTGGTCGTCGGTAAACGACGCCAGGGGCGGATGGAAATGCGCGTTTCAGACGTTCACTTTGTTCCAGAATGTTGTAATGTCGTTTAAGGATTTTGTTTACATTGGGAAAGTTCGTGCTGTAAGTTAAGCAGAGGTTTGTCCGTTGCGGGTCTTGTTGCGGTGGCCGCTTCATAAGTAAGTCATCACGCTTCAGTTTTCTGGCTTTTTGAACGGCGTCCTCAATTACATGTGAGGGGTATTTTTGTTTATCGAGCATAAGTTTTAGCCTCTGTGAGTTCGTGTCAAAATCAGCGTCTTTTGAGCAGATTCGCTTAAACCGGTGAGCCTGGCTGTATGGAATACTGTTTTTACAGTGGCGCGGGTGATCGCTCTGGTAATAGAGGTATTGTTGTCGATCCGTTGGTTTGCGGTATAGGGTTGTAGAAAGTTTGTCTTGTTCTATCGTTACGGTAACGTCAAGAAAATTTACGGTTTTCTTGCGAGTAGGTGTGTGTGAAGTGTATGTTTGGATGTACAGCGTTGTAAGTGTCGATAAAATTGAGAAGTTCATCCTCGCTGTGGGTCCAAATAAGAAAGATGTCGTCTATGTATCTTCTGTATAACAGTGGTTTCAAGGAACTTTGTGCAAGAAATTCGGATTCTAGCTTTCCCATAAATATGTTGGCATAATTGGGTGCCATTTTGGTGCCCATAGCGGTCCCGCTAATTTGTCGAAAATACTCTTGGTTAAATTCAAATGAATTTAATTCTAGGACCATCCTCGTCAAAGTTGCGATGGCAGAGAAATCTGGGGTGTCAGGCTGTCTATGGTCTGTGTAAATGTTTTGCAATGCAGCTATGCCGTCATCGTGAGGAATATTTGTATACAATGAGGACACATCAAGAGTAACCAAGTACGAGTTTTTCGGCACACACAGACCTGCAATGTCTCGAAGAAAATGTGTGGTGTCCTTTACGTACGACGCGAGAGTGCATGGAATGTGGCTTATTAATTTGTCCACGTAACCTGATATGGGTTCAGTTATTGTACCTATGCCTGATATGATTGGTCGACCTGGGTTACCGGGCTTATGAATTTTTGGGAGGATGTAGAAGCGACCTGGACGAGGGTATGACGCTCGCATTAGTTTGTGGTCAGTGTTGGTTATCCTTTCTGCGTCCAACAGTTTCTTTAGTTCTGTTGATACGATACGTTTGTATTCGTCTGTCGGATCCCCTGGGAGGCGTTCGTAAAATTTTGAGTCGTCTAGTTGGCGGTATGCTTCTTGTAAGTAGTCGGTTGTATTAAGGACTACAATTGCTCCTCCTTTGTCAGCGGGTTTTATTGTTATGTCTGTCCTAGATGCCAGATTTCTCATACTCATTTTTTCAGATTTTGTCAAGTTTTCTCGCTTTCCTTTTTGTCTGTGGTATTCATGTACTATATCTTTCTGTACTGCGGTGATATAAAGGTCCAGACACTTGTCTCGGTTACTGTTCGGTGTCCAATCATTTGTTCTACGACGGTGAATGTTTTCGTGGTTAGAAGGCCTGTCCAAGAAATATTCGCGCAACCTCAAACTTCTAGCGAAGTTGTCGAGGTCTCGGAGCAAGTGAAATTCGTCAAAACGTTTCGTGGTTGGGCAGAAGCTTAGTCCTTTGGATAGCAGTTTTTCTTCGTCAGGTGACAAATTCGTATCCGATAGGTTTACAATCACAGTGTCACAGGGTGTGTTCATAGATGGGTGCTCGTTTGTACCGTTAGTGGTTTCCTGGGTGGTGGTGTTGTAGTGGTATGGGATTATCTCAGGGAAGGCGGGGTTGGGGACATGGTCTCTTTTGAGTTTATGAATTTTAGTGGTCATGATGGCTTGGTATTTCTTCTGTTCGAATTCTGTTAACAGGGTGATTTCATCGTTCGATAAAGTGTTATTATGGCGGAGAATGGTGTTGGTCATAGCGACCAGTTTCTTTATCTGCTTATCACTGTGATTGAGAGCGATTTCTGTTAATTTAAGAGATGCCTCAAGGAGGACGTTTTTCCATGTTATTTGGTCGTGTTCATCGAGGTTTTTAGTGGCTGGTGTGAGGGAGAGTGTCATACCCTTGGGGGCTATTCTAGCACCAAGGTACACTTGCTGTGTTGATTTATGCAGTTCATGTCTAATTCGTTTGTCCGCGAGTTTTCGTACTTTAAAAAAGGTGGCACTGCAACTGAGAAGCGATGAACTGGACTTACATTTTGGAGGTCAGTCTTCTTTTGGGTGCGGGGATGGCACTGATGAAGTCCGCAGATTGTAGTTATGTCCGGCAGGCCTTCGTCGTTGTAGGGAAGATTCCGGCGTTGGGCTCCCGGCGATCGTTGAGTGCAGGATGTCTGTGTTCGTTGGGAGTTCCGGTCCCGGGGTCCGCAATAGAGGGACGCGGCTTCGTAGTTTGGCAGGTTTCCCTTTGAGGAGTGGCGTTGTGGTGCTGTCGTGTAGTTCTTCTGGTCTCGCTGTCCGCAATAGAGGAGCGCGTCTTGGCTGTCCAGCAGACTTCCCCCCTAGTAGTGGTGCGCTGTTGATAATGGTGAGGGGGTGCTTGGGGCGTGCGGGTGTCACAGTTTCGCCGATCGTCGGGAACTCGGCTGTGATGTTGGGTGGGTGCGGGGCTCCGGGAACATGTTGATATGTAGGGTTCGTGTCATGGGTGTTTTGTTGTGATGAACGAATATTGACGGGAGCGGTAGGTTGAGTCGACCACCCCGTGGTAGCTTCGAGGTCTCCGCGACCGAGTGCGCTCTTCAGGGTTTCGGCAATCAACGCGACACCCATAAAACTCGGATGAAGCCCATCTGCAGCAAGAAAACGTCTTGGTGGTAACTGCTCGAATTGATAGTCGACGTATGACACCTTGCTGGGTCTTCGGCAGTAGGCCTTGACTGTCTCGTTGAATTGACGAGCCTCCCGGTTGAAGCGGTGCACGAATTCCCGGAGCCCACGCAATTCCCACGCAACCTCAAAGACACACTTGTGCACTCTCAGATCAATACTTCACCCGCTAATAATTCATGCCGGCCTTGTTTAAAGTCACGATGTCTTGTATGTAAAGCGATGCGAGAAACAGACAAGGCAACCAGCACACACTCCAAGTTTTCGATTAACATACGAGGAAACCTAACATGTGACTCCTCTAATGTGGTATACCTACTCGAATGCAACGTGTGCAGTATGCAGTACATCGGACAAACAGAAACACCATTTAGGATTCGTTTCAATAATCACAGAGCCCATGCGAACTCAGCCCCAAGTCTACCTCTATCAAAACATCTCAACCTTCCCGACCATGCATTCGACAAACTATCAGTAACACTCTTAGAAACGGGATTTAAATCAAACCGAGAACGTGAACAACGAGAGTCATACCTCATCCACCGATTTAACACCCTCGAAAGAGGAATAAATCAGAATCCGGGTACACTTGCAGCAATTAAAGCATTAGAAAACAATAACGGCAATAATGACAATAATAACTGAAGAGTTCACGGCACTGCAGCTGCGACGGTCACTGGACAGCTGAAAATACTTCCAAGTGTAACTAATTTCTAAGTACAGCTGTCATCTGTTGCTGTTTCTATCTTACTAACCAATCAACTGTGTCAAGCATGACATGTCTGACAGCACTCTTGTGCACAATCAGGAGCCCCCGACTGCGGAATCCAGGAGCGGGCCAAAATTGACATTGCGCCCGCTTACTAGCCTTTCCGGCAATACGCGGTGGCCCCCCTTACGGGGACGAGACGTCAACGTGGCACTGAGTAGTTAAAGGCTTAACTTCTTAAAAAAGCTCCTTTTTTCCCCACACCGCACCGGGGACGAGACGTCCACGGGGCACTGAGTAGTTAAAGGCTTAACTTCATAAAAAAGGTCCTTTTTACCCCACACCGCACCGCCGGAGCCACGAGGCGCTGCCTGGTCGGGAACTATACGTTAATGGAGGGAAGGATATGCAGGCCGCGGACATCTTAAAAGTGATCGTCGGAGGGGTGGAAGGGAGCGGCCGGAGAAATTGGGGGAGGGGGGTCTACCTCATGTTCTCACTCTTTTTTTCCCCTCTCTCTCTCTTTTATATTATTATTATTATTATTATTATTATTATTATTATTATTATTATTATTATTATTATTATTATTATTATTATTATTATTATTATTCCGCGTACCCTCACTCCTCTAAGATTGTATAAAGCTGAGCACCAACAAACTGTACCCTCATTCCTGATGAAGGCCAGACTGGCTGAAACGTCGAAATAAACAACGTTGTGACTTCTCACGGAGGATCTACTTGACTACTTGCAACGCTACGGCCACTCCACCACGATGCCTGCCTATATATATATATATATATATATATATATATATATATATAATATATATATATATATATATATATATATATTCTAATTCCTGAAAAATGACTGGCTTCGTTTTCCGGCACCAAATTATTCGCTTCGATTGATATCGGAAATGATCCGGGATTAGCTAACTATATCTGGCTACATGTCACAATTACGTGGTTGAAGTCAGTCATTATTCAACGCCCCGCGTCTACTCAATGTATAGCGCAACAGTCTCGAGGTATTTATTATCAAAGCCTCCCATAAAACTCTTGAAGCTGCTCCCTGACGAAGACAAGTCCACTTGTCGAAGCGTTGGCTCTGGCGACGTTCCCCGTTCAACGATCGCTCATCACTTCCACCTCCAATGCGAGACCTCTCAGCACCCATTCTCGGGAATCCCGCCGCCGCTTTCCTGCGCCCTGCAAATGGCTCAAGAAGGCGGATGAGACTTCTTCCCGGCAGTGCTTGAACATTTTCACTCTTCCTTTTCCGGCCTCTGCCAGCACTGTGAGGAGGTGGCTGACACGTATACCACATGGTATGGGCATGCCAGCTTAATCTTTCTTTATCCTCCTCCCAAACCTCAAGCGGCTCTGCTTGGTTGCCAGGAATTTTGCGGCCCAACAAGTCATTAACGGGCGTGTCAGGACAGCGGCCACGACCAATGGGGTCCCTGACTAGGGACTCCATCTAGTATTGTAAGGGAGCTGACCCACTATAGGGGCTGGTTTCCCGAACAACCTCTCTGTAATTATTAGTTTAATGAATGTTTACCACTGCCACCACCACCACCTCATCACTTCGATACTCCATTTCCCACTGAAATTCTTTCGGGATTGTATTGGATATTACACGCAGCTTTTGCCTCGTGGCGTGTAAGAATGGCTTTGTGGGAGAGTGATACGTGGAAAAACAGCAAATTTTGTCACATGTCTCGATGCGAGACAGCTACTCGATAGACGTGCCTACAGCACTGAGCGCCCGCTCTTTTGAATTGCAACTTATATCTTAGAAATAGAATTGTGGGATAAACCATTTATTTGTGTTGTCAACGAACTGATTGATGATTCAGGCACTGTGTGTCATGTTAAGAGTGAATAATGCGTGTGTCGCCAAAAAAAAAAAAAAAAGACAACAACAAGAAACTTGAGTGGAGGGGGCGGCGGGTGGATCGCTTGGTGACCTACAGAGGCATCAAGCAACATTACAGATTAGCAAGAAGGATCTGTCGCAAGGCGTTAGTTACAAAGCAGATCCTTCTGGAACCCAGTGGCCTGCATTCTCTGCTACCAAGGAATACGTTTAGAGAAAAGTAAAAATTGCAATCTAGACCACATTCAATGGGCATGTCCACAGAGACCTAGCGGGGTCGCAGCCCCGGACCAGGAGCGGTGGACTCCACTGCTTAGTTTTGCCCCCGAAGAGGAACTATGGGCTGCCCTGAAGGCTGAAGACGCAGCCAGTAGTGATGCAGAACTATCGGTAAAATGACTATCGATAGCATCGATAATTTCTTTGAAACTATCGATAGTGTAGACAAACTATCGATAGTGCAATCGGTAGTACCATGGTTAATATTACTAGCGATATTACTGCCACGCGTCTTCATTGCTTTGTTTTGATATATTCGGGTTTCACCCACAAAGACTATTAGCAACGTTTGACGTAGACCGCGTCGTAATGTTTGAGAAGGTTCACGATTGTTTGAGATCATTCTATTAAGATTACACGCCGGACGCGAATAGTCAAGCTTATTCGAGAGCTTACGCGAGCGCCAGCGATAACGCTGGAAGGTTCGATGACTGATGCATAAAAGACGACGCGTTCCACCGATGATCAGATTACTCGACGACCGACGACTGTTCTCGCCGCTGTCAGTGCGCAGCGCGTATCGCTTGTATTTTGAGCTCTGATTTTCTGCGCACAAGTTCGCCCAAATAAAGAGCTCCGTATTTCCCATGCAGTCTTGCTGCAGCATTCTTCACCGTCACAACAACGTGACAATACTATCGATAGTGGTGTGGGTAATGATGCTGTTGCGGGCTGGCCATATTGCCAAAATATTTGCGATAGCCTACTATCAGCTTCGCTTAATTTATGAGCAATTCTTGTCGAAAGAAATAAATTATTTCCGCAGTGAAAATGGCGGAATATGTCCACCAATAAATTCGCATCCAAAAGCAAACAGTTACACCTTACAATTAACAAACTTAGTTCATCATTTTTTTTTGTATTTTGAAATCATAAAGCGCAATATAAATCTGAATCCGCGCAGTTCCACTACATGTATCGCCTTCCTTTCCGCTACAGCTGAACAGTTTGACTTTATGATCATGTGTCAGCACAGGTGAAGAACACAAGCATGTCAACTTTCTTGCCCTTCAGCCTGCTCCGCCGGCTCCACTATGTACCACGCGAGTGGGGAACCAAGTTTATTATGCAATGATTTCGTGTTGTTGATTTTATACTATCGATAATGGCATCGAATTTTTTACTATCGATAGCGCTATCGACAGTATTTTTTACCATCGATAGTTCAATAGTGACTCAGCTATTGATTGTATCGATAGTACCATCGATAGTTCTGCATCACTAGCAGCCAGGCCCAAGGGATCGTGGCTGACGCCTAGACGGTGTTTGTCTCGCCCCACAAACTTGCCGGACTCAAAATAAAGTTGTCTCTCCCTTTCTCTGTCTCCTCTCTACTTAAGCTGCGCTGTCCGTAAGAATTTCTAATATGTTTGTCAAAACACCTGGCATAATCTGCGCATAATGTGCAGCTTTTGAAAAACATTTTTTTTTTTTGCATATGAAGTGCTGAATTCACTAAACTTTGAGTGCGTAACATTGTTTGTCATTGGCCTGGCACCGTAGCTAATGATGCATTCCCAACCTCGATTGGAGACTAGCGTACACACAGTTATTTTTTTTTTTAAATTTTTGTGTATACGAGCTCTGAACTGAAAGCTAGGATAGGGGGAGGGGGAATTAGACGAAGCTTTTGGAAAGAAAGATATTGGCAGGAATAAGTCAAGTTTTATGCAGGTTTCACCTTTGAGTAACGAAGAAACAACACGGCGACGGCAATGTCGTGTTTCTCGTGCATGACCTGTTCTTAAAACTTTTCTGCATATATACGTGGCAAAAAACAAGAGAAAACTATGTTTGAGGTAATTTGCGGAATTCGCGATCGTATAAGATCACGCGGCTTTACCGCGGCGTGGTTAAAAAGAAAACAAAACAAATCTAAACATTAAGCGCTGCTTGAGAAGCCCGCAATCACCCCACGTGAAGTCGAGAGAGACAACTTACGCTGGGAAGTCAAGACAAGGAAAGGTGTCAAGCGAACTTCGGGCGCCCTTGCTGCATTCCGTGAATACTTTGGAACCAAGTCAAATGATCCGCTAGCCTTTCTACTAACCTCTAACCCTTCACTAAACGGCGCAGACCCTATAAATCGCGTCTAGTTCTTTTCTTCTCTTCTCTAATTAAACATTAAACGAACATCACGAGTAGAGCTATCGTAAGGCGCTTTCCGACTCTCAGATGTTCAATGATTAGGGCTTTCTGTTGAAGAAACGTATTGATCGCTGAGGCCATCGTCGTTCTACACGGAAGTGTGCATAAAATCCAGCCAGCTGCGTTCGCGAGCTGGGTGAGTTCTGGCGTGGTGCCTGGCGTGGTCGTTTCATTTGCGGTACTATCAGAGTAATGACGCGAGATCCTCTCGGTCACGCGAGAAATGAGGCTGGCATACCAGAATGTTTGATAACTCATCCGTAAAGCCGAGGAAAGACCGTCACGCCGCGGCAGTGGTTGCGATAATAGTGTATAACATACTTTCGTCCCGCCGTGATTCGTGGAGATAAAGCACGCGCGAAACTAGGGCACATCGCTCGTAGCTGGGTGCTAATCTATTCGCGCTTTATAATTAAACGAACAGTGTTGCTCTTCCTGATTGATATCAGCGTGGTATACTGAATGCGGCGCTTCTCAAGAGCAGCAGCCATGCCATTGTTCCAGTTCGTATTCAGCGATATACGGTTCTGCAAGTAACGCGTATAGTTCTGCAGCCAGGAGGACGCAAATGCTAGCTTACTTCAGTACCCCATTTTCGGTTTAGCAAATAATTAAAATGTGGTTCGCTACTTGCTGCCTACGCTACTACACAATGCAACTCGCCTTTTCCATACCAGAATCCTCGCAAACGGCTCAAGTAATCAACCAGCTCGAGCAAACTGGGGCCAGCAATAATGAGCGGCCGGCACCTCAATATAATGGTTTGCGGTCTTTTCAGTTGCACCAGACGGTATTTCTTGAAATGTCGCTTCCCTTTTCGTACTTCGTAGTTCCTACTGATCGAAGTTGCTAGTAGATGCTGTGCCATGGGCCCTAACGTCTTATTAATACAAGGAATTTTCTTTTACCGGTAACGCAATAGCTTCTTTAAATTTATTTGCACTTCGGTATCGATAGAATAAACTCGGATTGAATTCGATTGGGTGTCGAAAAGTCGTCGTGTAGAAAATGCAGCCCCCAACAGACATCATGGCACCACGAAAGCGGTGAATGGCCTCCTCGACGTGAAGCGGCAGAAAGACACCAAGTAGCTCAAAGAGATGACATTGTGGGGGAAACCAAGTCACGCAGGTCTTGTGACTGTTGCTGAAGATCATCATGCAAGTGGTATAGTTCCTATCAACGGTTTGTTTAATTGCCTGTTATCAGTGTTGGGGTCGAAATCGTGAAGTACCTGCGACAAGGTCCAATGACTGATGCATGTAAATCAGTAGCTACTCTGCGCACCTCGTCAGACTTATTTATTTATTTATGACACCTTCAGCAACCGGAAGGGCATCATTACTGTAGGAGGTAATAACAACGTTGAATATACAGAGTCCAGTGAATAATAAAACAAATATTATTAAGATGAAAGCCTTAGATGGCTCACTGGAAAATTTCCTCGTCCTCGTGTGTTTTGCGCAACGTTGAGTTTTCCAGTATGCTACAACAACTCGCCCACATCAAGCTCCTTCTAATTAGATTGCGCATTAAACGCGAAAATTGACCGGCGACCTGCGTCGGCGTCTCTCGTCGGCGTTCACACGAGTGATGCAAAAAAGCATCAGTCACGTGATGACGTCACCATATGACGTCATCGTGACGTCACAGATCGCCATAATTTGTGGCGCCATGTGACGTCACGTCACATGATGACGATATCACATGCATCTTAGCTTAGTCAACGGTGGGCCAATCACGGAGGCAGCGCAAAACTAGGTACGGTGCCTCCGATTCAGGAGGCAATGCAAACCACATTAGGTGCACAAAGCTTTCGAAGGATGGCAGCGCTGTAACAATACATCGACTGAGAAGAAAAAGAAGATTGCCTCTGCCTTCCAGTCATCTTAGGTGTGTTAATAAGGGACTCTGTGAGTTTTTTCACTCAGACTTAAGAATAAGAAGGAAAAAAAATTGGAGTGTAAACACATTGAATTCGTGATAGCATATGCACACGAGCCGAAATGACAGAAGTCGCTGGGAACAAAAAACAAACAAACAAACAAACAAACAAACAAACAAACAGACAAGGAAGCAAACAAACAAACAAACAAACAAACAAACAAACAACATCTCAGAAATTATTTTGGTACAATTTGTTATACCATGCGTCTGTAAATGAACCATCGCTCCACTGCAGAACACGAGTGCTTATTACAAGCAGTTTTGATTCACTGAAACGACAAGGTGAAACGAAAATGCTGGAGCTAGCTGCTAATAATAATAATAATAATAATAATAATAATAATAATAATAATAATAATAATAATAATAATAATAATAATAATAATACACCGGACTATCCGTTTGTTAAAGGGACTGTCCACCGTCCTACATCGCTTTTCTCTTTTGCACCGCGATAGAAAGCGTACCGTCTGAAGTGTTCAACCTTGCAGCGGTTTCTCTGGAAAGTGAGTAGAAAATTTTAAAACAGAATTTTTCGATCTGCCTTCGGTCTTCTTCCATTGGCGTGAAGCATGCCCACAACACTGGCTGGTAGACGCGATGACGATTGTAGTGCCGGTAAAACTTAAAACCGAAAGCACACGTCATTTCTGTAGGATTTCTTTATTTTCGCTAAACACTAATGCAATGAATGTAACAGTCGTTTTAAGCGCGCCATCGGTTAAATGAAGCCTTATTATACGATTACAGAACACTCGTTTTGCTATGATTGCAGTCTGTGCGTTTATTTTAGCACTGCTGCCGCAATCCAAGCCAAGTCGACCCGGAAAAAACAAAACAGCGCTTTTGGCGCTGTCGGCGCTGTAGCAGACCGTATCAAGAGACGAGACATGCCGTTGGGAAACCTAAGCGAATTAGAAAAGAGAATTTTGGAACGCATGAGGGAACAAAACTTAGACCCCTACGTCGACGCACCGGACCGCGATGATTCTTCGAGTAGCGCCAGCACAAGCGATGACCCAGACTTTGACAGGCCTCCGTCACCGCAAGCTGGGCGCCTTGGAAATGTCGACTGGTAAGTAGGCACTGAACGACTGGGTTCTAATTCATGCAAACCTGTCACGCAGGTGTCGTTGCAAACGCTGCACTGCAATGCCCACAGCAATAGAGTGCGTATGCTGTTGCAGGCAAACGATGTAACGAAACTCCTGTACTGATGTAGAGATGATAAATGCATGCCTTCACAGCGCAGCACGCGCGAGACATCCCGACGACAGTACAGCGTAACGGCACAACCAGCACGGGGTGTTGAAGGAGACGAACTCGAAAGCGGCGGCGTCGGCAGCGTCGCCAGGCGTCTTTTTGGACGCGTGAGATAAAAAAAAAAAACAGCAAAAATTACTTTTTGACGCAATCGAAAGCTGTTTCAAGAGTGGAAAATACACTCTCAAGTTCTACATGTTTGTTTCTAAGCAAAATAAGTCCACCTGCGTGGATAGGCTGTCACACCTATAGATTGCGGGAATTGCGACCACTTTGCTATTGGGTGACGCTAGCGGTCATTCTTTCACGGTTTTCAACATCAGATTAAAATTATAATTCTTTTTTTATGGGACGAAAGCGCGCTCGTGGCCGCCGATGTGACGAACGATCTTCTCATTTTCACCACAATCAAAAATTTTTTTCCGAGCGGTAGACAGTCCCTTTAAACAGCACCCCGAATATTACATCGCGAATTAAAAAACAACAATTTGTGAAGGAAGAACTAGAGTCGTCCTTTATGCTAGTGTTATGGGGTACCTACATATCTTTTGAAGGACAACTCTAATTCCCACGTAGATATATGTGACATCTCTTTGTTGCAGTCAAAATTACATTCAAAATTACCGGGCCTGCGTGAGGTGACACTGTGCTGCCATCTGGGGAATACCAGCGAAAACGCTACTGTGAAGCGCGATTGCCTACGCTCCGGCTTGTTACGGCGAGAAAGGCAGCGGTTTCAAGTGCCCTTGCAGCACTGTTATCTTTTTTAAACAGTTTAACCTGTTCTTTCTGCGTGAGTGCGTAAAACTCAAGGCAAAACAAAATGTTTCAAACAAAGCTGCTCCACATTTTGCGTGTCTTACAGACACAGCAGCAGAAACAAACGAGACGCCAATTTCTCTGCGTTAGAGATCACCAGCTGGTACACATGGAACACGTTAACAAAAAAAAAAAAAGGAAAAGAAAGAATGTATAAAAGTTAAGCGCGTATAATCCGACTGTGCTTGTAGAGTCGAGTGTAATTAGAGAAATCACGTTGTGCTTGTGACCATGCTTTTTCAGGTAATGCAGACGGTGATGCATTACAGAACGATCAATGCAAGGTGCGACCAATATTGCGAGCAACAATATTTATTAGTATATATATGCTTGACTTAACCGCATATGCTTTCTATTGTGCGCTTATTAAGCGAGGACCTTAGATGACGAGCGATATGGAGATACGAAAAATAAATTGCGCCTTGTGAATTTGCCTTAACATATTTAATTAAGCGGGTCTTCGATGTAGTTATCTGGCCTAACTTTGCGTTCGCGGTTTTTTTTTTTTCGGCTATTAAATATAATCGCTGCGGCCCGCGGTTATTCCAGTCTTCTCTTCTTGAATTTTTCTTGAATATTTTAGCCCGTATCATTTCTAAGTAAAAGAAACAGCCAGCGGAACCGTAAAGGCTCGTAAACACTAGAGTTTTTTCGTTATTCTTGTACGTCAATTAATTTACCGACATGGTGACGTATATGAAAAATTTTTAGATTGCGCTTGACGAGGTCGCCCTTAAAACTTCCTTTAGGCACCTTAGCAAAACGGTTTTTTTTTTTACACATGGAGCCCCGATGATGCGAAGTATTGCCTGAAACCTCACCATTCGTGCGCTAAAAGGGAGAAGCTTTATCGCCTTCCGAACAGGCCATCAGAATGAAGACTGAATGTAAATTCAACCGTTCTTTGAGCGTTACAGCTCGATTATAAATTGGCACCAGCAGTTACTTAAAAAGAAAAAAAAAAGGTGTAGAATTCATACGAAATCGAAGTGTTTTTCTCGGCAGACCTTTATCATTAGAAGGATAACGGACTATTTCTTTTCGGTATTTCTTTCCTATCTTCTGCGAATTACTTTCTTGAATTAAAATTAAATTAAATTGAAAGTTTTGATTCCTGGAAGTAAACTGAGGACACTTTTCGGCGTCTTCTGCTTACGCAAAAACCCATCGAACTCTAAAATATATGTTACGCTAGGCGCAAGCAAAATTTCAGAGATCATTAGAGTGCTTAAAAAATACAAAACAGTAAAATAATGCAAACGTCGTCAAGCTCCGCGTAGCAGAAAAATATCGAGGAGCCGAGGGGCGGTATTTTACCACGCTGATAAGGGCGACAAATTGGTTGAAGTAGCAACGATCCGCTGTTATCGGTGGGTCACGGGCAGACGAAGAGCCAGCCTGTGAAAAAATCAGGACACGTGCCGACTACCGACTAAGTGCTTAACGAAGGCGTTCACTAAATAAATCCAACGAAGCGTGGTCACAATCGCGCTTCAGTGCCGGCGCACGTAATGCAGAGGCGAACAAAAGTCGGCGTCAAAGATAGCGCAAGACAATCGAAGCGGCCGCGCGAGGAAACAGCGCTTCGCCGCATTTCTTCTACAGGAGTAAATTCTCGCCCATTCGAGGACGTGCGGACACACACCCAGCACACGTGTAACCCTTTCTGCGTTGTATGAACGTCTCTCCAACCTTGCGTGCAGTGGCGTAGCCAGAACTTCTTTTCGGAGGGAGGGGGGTCAGCCAAGCTTTATGTATGTTCGTGTGTGTGCGTGCATATATACACACGCAAAAGTGAGAATTTTCGGTGGAGGTTCGAACCCCCCCCCCCCCCTGACTACGCCGATACTTGCGTGTAGCGCTGTTACCCCTTTGATTTAAATAGTCTTGATGCTGGTCTGAAAAAAAAAATCACAGTTTTGCCGCAAGGGCGAATTCAATGAATCGATAGCAACAAATTGGAATGTTATACGTAGTTAGGACAGCAGCTAACTCTTTTGGATTCGATCTCGCGTAACTGTACAAAACACTGGTTTAAGCGAATATGGCCGCTCTAGGGAGCGAAGATGTGTTCTTGCTGTCTGTCTTCTCAACGGGAGCCGTCAATTGATGTCTGTCGAGATAGCGCTTGCGGCAGCTCCCGCGTCCGCGCCCTCACGATCAAAGTTCGCACTTGCTGCTCGAGCAACGCAGCTCATTTCCATGGAGGCGTAAATGCTAGAGGCCCGTATGCTTAGATTTGGGTGCACGTTAAAGAATCTCAGGTGGTCCAAATTTCCAGAGCCCACCACTACGGCGTGCCTCATAATCATATTGTGGGTTTGGCACGTAAAACGCCAGCAATTATTATTACCCGCGTTGGGCAAGACTGTTGGGGAAGCCGAAACAAGGTGGGACTATGAAAGTGGATGCGTTTGATTAAGGTAAGGATGAGACCAGCACAGGTATGCGCTGATTCTGCTTCAAAGTGCATTGGCACCGAGAGATCGACGTCACTGCTGCCTGAGGCAGAATTGTTCTCGTCGCAGGCTTGTTTGAGCGAGAAAGCAGCTACTGCAGGGCGTAAATTGTTTGCCGCAGTTGCATTTGGTACAGTCGACTTCATTGGTGATATCGCGATCTATGTGCCACTTGCTGTAAACGCGGCGACGTATCTGGACCTTGATTGTTCAGTAAGAGCTCTTTAATTCGAACTCGAAGGGAACTATAAAATTGTTCGCATTAAGCGGAGTATGAATTAGCGGGCACGCGCTAGAATCAACGCACATTGCGCCACACTGCGCGGGCAGAACCTAAAAAAAGCCACCTCTGGACTCGTTAACGAGAATTAGGCGCTACTACACGTTTGTGGCAGGTGATTTCGTAAATTAAGTTCATGAAGCTCTAACAGCGACCGGGATTAATTGATCAGTCAGTGATACGCCAGAAACAAGCACCGACACGCATTGTTGTAAACGGTGAGCCTTAATGTCGAAATATTTGAAGCTATTATGCTACAAAACACATTTATTTACACGGCATGCAGAGTTCACGCAACCAAATTTAGAGGAATCAGCAATTTGAAATTGTTTGTGTTTCTTCTGTCGCGACCCCATGAGCATCGCTTGCAGCTTGCCCAAGAGCTCCAGCGCAGCGTCCGAATTCTCATCTGCTGCTGTTTCGTTCTTTTGCATTTCTAGTAAACTTGGTCTGGTTTGGTGTCGCAACACATTGTGATTATGGGCCGACTTCTGCGAGGAGCGATAAAAATCAGGGACTCCCAGTTCGAATTAATTGTTTTCGATACCCACGCGTTCGAATTATCGGGATATTTCTCCCATAGAAATACACAGGAGTGTGCCGGGACCAGGGCGTTAGTTCGAATTAACTGTATGTTCGAATTAACGAGCTTGTACTGTATTGCGCATGTTGACTTTATGCCTGCTCACGTTCCCTGGAGGCTCATCTGACGTCATTTTACACGTATTCTTCTACAGAAAAAAAAATATACTACAAGAAACTACTATGATAATCAGTAGTTTATCATGTTCTTGGGTATGAATTTTCGCATTTATTGGGTAATATTTTATTTCAAGTGCTCAATTTCCAGCGTCACAAAACCATTTGAAGAGAGAAGGACTAAGTGTAGGCATATCCGTGTACACTAGTACTGATTGGTCATTCTCATGGCTTTAGACCAATCCGCTGTAGTGAGTGCATTCATACAGGAAAACAACGAGGTATGAATGTTGAACCGTTCTGCTTGCAGCTGCCGTAGATACAAGCACCAGATTTCTCTTGCACCTTGTGTGGCAAACTTTCTGGTTTTAAGCACTTCCTGCGCGTGGCACAATAGTGCAAGTGAAACCCATGGGAGGAGTAGGGTTTTGATTTCAATGAAGACTTCGTTCGCACCAAAGACACAACCATTTTTTTTCTGACTAAGCACAGACAAGGCTATACTTCTTTCCGCATCAAACTGTTCTTTCTCATTAGGAGGGCTAAGCTAGCTCACAAAAACATGGACAACGCAGGCGCTTTTGTCGGAAAGAAGCTCAGCGTTCGTCGAGCGATGAGAATCAGTGACCTTGACCATTAAGGCGAATTTCCTCGCAACTTTTTGCTAGTGATGTCAGTAACGACAACGTAAATGACATCCGTCTTGTAGTCTTAATGAAAACCAACATATAATGAAGCCAAGGACGGTATAGGGGACGTTAATTGTGCTGTACTAAGTGTATTGTAGTAATTGTGTTATAGATGGGAAGGAAGTAAAGTGGGCGAAAAGACAACTTGCCGCCGGCAAGGACCCAACCTGCAACCTTCGGATCGGTCCCTGCCGGCGGCAAGTTGTCTTTTCGTCCAATTTACTTTCTTCACATCTATTCCCCTTCCCCGACCCCCCAGTGTAGGGTAGCCAACCGGAAGTGTTTCTGGTTAACCTCCCTGCCTTCTCCTTTTTCTGTTTCCTATGTCGAAATTACTGCAAGGCACGGAAAACAGTACAATTAACGTCCCCCATACCTTCCTTGCCTTCATTATCTGTTGGTTTTCATTAAGGTTGTATTAAACAAAGAAACGAGCCCTCAAGATTCTCTTCTTTCAGCCGTCATAGAGAGAGATTTTTGTGAAGAATAAATGTTTTTTTTAGATGCCGGAGCGTGTTCTTTTATTCACTTACTTCTTTATGCATTCGCTGCAATAGTTCGTCCCAGCATCAATTAACACTTTGTTAATTCCTCCAGGGTCCACTTTGTCAATGTAAAAATGGAGCCCCTGCTGGAAAGTGGGAGTTAAGCAAATAGACCGTGTCGAAATCCAAACAAAACAGAGGTTTACAGGCGGATGGATACTTGAAGCATTCAACAGTGTTCCAATAGAGCATATCTCGCGTTGACGCGCAAGTTTCGAAGGGGCTGCTTGTTTTCACGACGCCAGTCAATTGACTACGTTTCCCTCACACCTCGAGAGGCTCATAGGCAAATCGGAGGAAGCGACCTGGCTACTAAATGCTCAGTCATGTATCTTAAGTTCTCTCGATGTAATTCCCCTTCCTTCCACAATGCTATAGTCGCTCTCGGAGTTCAGATCCTTCCTCGATCGTAGAAAAATGGGACGATCCTGATGCCTCCAAGACGACGTAAGTAGACTAACACGGCAATATATAGTTTGACACAATAGGCAGTGGTGCCCTCCGCCATCACTTCGGAGTCCCCGGCTTCCCGTCCGAAAATGGCAATACGGTCAACGCTGTGCTGAAATTCCCGTAGCAAGGCTATTATGGTTTTCCTTGAGGCATTTATGTTCTTATTACATTAAGACACTTATATGTATATCTTGGTTATTATGATGTACTTACTGTTATGTTGCCCGCATGTGCGGATTCCTCTCCACGGTGACCGGAAACATTATTAGAGACAATAATTGCATTTCGGACGTTCTCTTTTGTGTTATGATGGTGTTGTTTATGTGTTTATGTGTTTTTTTCCACGTTCTACAGTTTGTATGTTCTCTTTTGCTGTGTTGTATGCTCGATTTATTCAAAGCTAAGAAGTAGCCGGCGCCTTATTTCTGCGCCATCTCCTTAACATCATATCAATAAAAATAGCAAAATTACACCATTTCCCGCTAAAGGGGACCATGAGGCGATGCGAAGCCGGAGCACTTGCACGATCGCGTTCCGTTGGCGTTCGTTGGGCATGCTATCGACCTCGCGTCGTGGAACGCGAAGAGGAACGCTACGCGCGTCTTGTCTTCCCTCTAGCCTGGCCGTTAATTCTCACAGGGCGAGCGGGGAGCGCGGTCGACAGGCGTGCGAGAGGGGGGCAGCGTAGGAGAGGAGAGAGAGGGAGAGGGGACGCGCATGCGCTGGTGCTCATCACGGCGTTGCGCAGGAAAGAATTTCGGCATGTCTAGCCCGCGTTTCAGAGGAAGAGTGGAAAGGGGGAGGGGCGAGGGGAAGCGGAGAGGGGTATGGGAGAGGGGACGTGGAGAATGGGATAGGGGGAGTGGAGAGGGGAATGAAGATGGGGAGTGGAGAGGAGGTGTGTGGAGAGGGTATGCGCATGCGCAGTAAGGATGGTCACGCCGCAGACCTCCACCACCACCGGATTGAACTCCGCCATCCGCCATAAGATACTTCGCATCTAAAAAAGGTTTCACTTTTTGTGTGGCTCATGCGCCACTCTGCGGCAATGATGCATGGTGATGTGAATAATTTCAGATATTTCCACATACTTCCAAAGGAGATATGACACGTAGCAAGTGATTACTTCACGCAAGCGAACCGTCAAGTCGATTTTCAAATGTTTGCCAAAAAAGTCGCAGTTTCTCCCGAAACGCGAAGATGAAGTAACGATAGCAATTCAATGAATAGCTATATGCATAGTAAGGTTCGCAGTTTCATTCGCCCTATATATTGCAGTAAACAACCCCTTGTTAATAAATTAACGAGCATAATGTCATGCACGCAGAGGCAAGCACGAACACACCTCACTCGACGAGCGCGAACACTGCCTTTCGCAGTACCGGCGGCATGAACAGCGAAAAATAGAAGTAAGAAAACACACTGCATTGGCTCTCCCTTATTTGAGATAGCTGCAACATTAGACACACTGAAATCCTAGGGTGTCGGCTGAGACAGCAGACCGCAAGCGACAAGCCATCTCGAATCGATCAATATTTGGAATTGTCGCAGATTACTCTTGGATTACTCCTCGTATGGCTGAAGCTACGGCCACGGAGTGGCGGCACTCGGCCGGGCTAACTGGAGGGGCATAATCTTGTACACTTTCGGTGACAGAACGGAACGCGACGTAACGAGTGAACAAGAGGGAACAAACAGCTAATAGGCGAGCTGAGAGAATTCAGAAATGTTTTCAACGCGTGAAGAAATATAGCATTACGTGGTGTCGCAATTTCACGAGACGTTCGGTCGGGGGGGGGGGGGGGATGCTGGTTGCCATTTTCGCAAACTATCGGCGCGGGATTGGCTTAAGCCAGGCATAAAGCAGGCTAATTCGATTCTCTGGCCAGAGTGCTTACGTTTCAATCCAATCCAAGTCGTCCGGAGACCGTTTTATAGCCGCTCTAACGGACGGAACGGTGTCTCAGTCCGTTCTGTGCCCGTCTAGCAGATGACAAAATGATTGACAGCACTGCCTTTTCCAGCTGCTATTCTCGCGTCTGACCGTCAGAGGCGCCTCGACTAATCCCATGCGGCGCGATAGTACAGAACGTGTACAAGACTGCGCCCTAGGGCTACCAAATGGGAAGGAAGGTTACAGGCCTCACCTGCAACCCCGTTCCCCCTCCCCACGGCTTATGCGTGCGAAGACGGCGCTCTCTCTCGCATGATTTCCCTTGCACACCCAGAGGTTCGTGCCTGGGGCGCCATAGATTCTCATGGTAAACTTCATTATATACTTCGTACGGACCACCACACCGACGCCGACGGGTGAATTCCGTATGTAGTGTCCCTATAAATGCGATCACAATGAAAAGGAAGATGAATAAACACGTGTTATACTTTGCGACTGTTCTCGACGGGCACTTCACTGGTATTGTTACGGACAAGGCAGGCACGGGAGGGACTATGTGCAGGTCTAACACTGTTACGTAGAAATATTCCGTACGGTTCCTGTATTCCTGCTTACTTTTCTCGTTTGATAATAATTACTGTCAATATTTGGGATCACTGTCCATTGTAAGAGCCATAGCCTCTTGCGCTATATGCCTACACTTGCGCTATCTACAATTTCAAAGATTTCAGGTACCCGCCACGATGGTATAGCGGTTATTGTGTTCGACTGCTGACCCGAGGGTCGCGGGATCGAATCTCGGCCATGGCGGCCGCATTTAGTTGACGGAAAATGCTTGAGGCTCGTGTACTTCGATTTAAGTGCACGTTGAAGAACACCAGGTGCTCAACATTTCCGGAGCCTTCCACTACGGCGTCCCTCACAATCATATCGTGGTTTTGGGACGTAAAACCCCAACAATTATCATTAAATACTTCATGCATTTTAATAATCTACTATAGTCGGTTAGAATCTAATAAAAAAATGTCCTTCTTGTGTAACGATTGGTGTAGCTCTAAAGCTCTAAAAAGCTATAAAGCTCTAAAGATGTAGCTAAACAACTGTGAAACCTGAGGAAGGGCGTAACACGGGCACCCAGCAATTCCCGTTCATAGAATCCGCACTGCTCCGTTTACCAAACCGTCGATAGACTCAATGTTGGAGGTAAGCATGTAGGGTTTACCCGGCACGAGTAGAACCTTGTTAGGGAGATTCGCAAACTTGGTGCTCGACATGAGCGCTACCTTTTGCTGCGCTTTATCGACTTCCTGCTTGTTACGGCAGTTGAGCTACGTGTCGTCTGCAGCTACTTTCGTCAGCAGGGGCGTAGCCAGAAATTTTTTTCGGGGGGGGGGGGGGGTTCAACCATACTTTATGTATATTTGTGCGTGCGTTTGTATGTGTGCGTGCATATATACGCAAGCAAAATTGACAAATTTCGGGGGTTTTGAAACCCCCCAACACCCCCCCCCCCCCTGGCTATACCCCTGCCCGTCAGGTTGTTTCCTGCTTCAGATGTAGCGACGAAGGTGCTGGAGAAGCGCCAGTGGGAGGAGCAATCGCGCGCTTGGCGAGGTGGTGGCGCCCTTTGTTGCGCGGCGTGGGTGTCAGCCACATGTTTCCGAAGCGTTTTTAGCGATTTTAAGTTAATTATTGCGATTACTTCTTGATTGTTTCTCTTAATTATATTATTTTAGATCTTATTCGTTTATTTCATCCCGGTTTTGAGCATTGCTAGCCATGTTTTAAGCCTGTATTGCCACTTGAGTTTAAGTGTGATCACGCCACATGAGACCTACGGATGGACGACAAGCCGGGCCCCCGAAGTGCTACGCCCTTAAAATGTAAGCTCCGCCCACAGAACCGCGACGCACCTTCCCTTCCATTGTGAGAGATAGTCGTGCTAGGTGGTTTCCGCTCGAACCGTAAGTACTTTTTCTAGGCTAATGTAAATACTGCGCATATTAAGAATTAAATATTCGTCGTTACTACCTAAAACTTTAGTAATTGTCGGGGTTTAACGTACCAAAACTACGACTACTTAAAACATTACATTTGGCTGAGCAGCGATGTCAGAATGCCTGACGATGTATACCAGGTCGTCCAAGTTTATGACCAAAAACCAGCGACACAAACGTGTGTCTGCATGGTGAAGTCAATTATCTGATACTCCCGAGGGCTGCTTGACGTCAGGAAAATGAGTAAGCACTATTGGATGGAGCATTTGCGCAAATTCTCTGGGGATGGGGCAGCGGACTGCTGTGGGTTTAGCTGACATTTTATAAATGCGAAGCATTTCTTAGTGAACCCAAGGCACTTTGAGCGTTTGTATCTATCTATCTATCTATCTATCTATCTATCTATCTATCTATCTATCTATCTATCTATCTATCTATCTATCTATCTATCTATCTATCTATCTATCTATCTATCTATCTATCTATCTATCTATCTATCTATCTATCTATCTATCTATCTATCTATCTATCTATCTATCTATCTATCTATCTATCTATCTATCTATCTATCTATCTATCTATCTATCTATCTATCTATCTATCTATCTATCATGAGAGCACCCTACGTCTGGGTGCTCTCATGATTGCCTGCTTAACTTTGTGCAAACCAAAATTGGCATGGGAGAGTAAGAGGATTTGACGAATATGACTTTCGGGTCATGACATTATTAACGTGAAATCCTGTCGCGTACGTCGTCAAACCCTTCCCTCCAGACACGTGTGGCACATACCGGTTTACCACGGGCCGCGGTGTACGGGTATGCGCCACAGGTGATTGGCAGTTTATATCTAGCCAGGGACGGTGAGAACAGACATTGGTAATTTAAATGAGAGAGCTTTAAGTTGAGAAAAACCGACATCGGCAGCGTTGACCCGACGAATGCAAAGAATAAAAATTAGGATCCCAGCAGGAATCGAACCCAAGCATTCTGCGTGGAAGTCAGGTATTCTAGCATAGAGCCACGCCAAGTCTAGAAACTGGTTTGGAAAAAACACCCTATGCAGGCGTAAGGTCGGTGCAACATCAGTTGTGGTTGTGGTGCTGGCTCTCTAACTTTATAACAACGCAATGAACACTGCTTATGTGCTACGATACAGGCGTCATTTGAGGTTGTCTGTGGTTCCAGTGTTGGCTCCGCTTTTATAGCAGTCTAATCAACATTAAATTTGCATTCTTATGATTCATCAAGATATATTCAAACGTTGCTCGGCCTTCGAGGAATACCCTAACGATAGTTACGTATGATATTCACATCATCGCACCGTAAAGCGCACTTCGTTTCGATAATACTGACGTATGTGCTCTAATGCGAGTGGTGACGTTACATCAGACCATAATTTACCCTTTAGACACCAGTGTTGTCGACGCGCCTGGTAAGCCTACGATGTGCACACAACTACTACACTTACAAAAACACGTTGATCCACCTCGTAACGCTGGGCTCAAAGCCTAAAATACAGCATAGAACTACTTGCTTGCTGCTTGCATGAAACCGATTCCCACAAGGCGTGGGATCTGCCGAATTTTTATTAGGTTGTAACCAGGTTGTAACGGAATATATAGCGTATAAATTCTCTAACGAAACCAGCATAATGGCACAATATCGTCAAAAATGGTATTCGTGCTGCCAGGGATAACTATGAAGAGTTCGCATATCTCGCGCAGCGCTTAGTATGTAATTTTATACATATAGACGACGCATAGTAACACAGGATACAAACACCTAAGGGAGTGCGTAGTGCGGGCATCCCAGCGATTCCCTTGACAATTGCGCGCTTGCTGAAGCGCTGGCGCCCTCTCTTGCGCGGCGCGGGTATCAGCCGGATTTGTCAGAAGCGCTGACCACTGTATTGACCACTGCGTAACCATGTGACATGAGACGGTGGACGACAAGCCGGGCCCCTAAAGTGCTACGCACTTTAATAAATTAGTTAATGGGACACTCAAGAGAAACAATGAATCGGTTTAGATGAATAAATTGTGCTCTCAGAACTATAATGTTGTTAATTTCGCCAACATAGGTTTATTAATAGAGGAGAAAATCAAGTTCAAAGTTTCATTTTTAAATTTCGCGCCGAAATCTCCCGGCGTGACATCACGGATTTCAAGGTGTATTTATCGTATTTTGGCGCCATTGGCTCAACAAAATTAACCCAAACTTGGTGTGTTAAGTCTGTGACCCACTGAGAGGACGATTTACTTCATTTTTGCCGATTAGAAACTACATAGTCCCTAGTAGGCGCCGTCAAGACATGTGACGTCACGGCGGATGGTTCCGAAACTTCAAGGTCGCGTTGCCACCCACATTTTGTCTTTGCGTATTTTCTCGCTTGATAAGTGTCTTCTCGCAGCAAGCGTGGTGTTTTTGGTATCGTGAAAGAGTACCTTACTAATATGAGAGAAATCGTTTTGCTCTTTAGTGTCCCTTTAAAACACGTATAGCCAAGGCATGATTTGTGATACCGGGACGGGTTCATAGAGTGTTCATTTGAAGGGTGCACTCTACAGAATCACATCGTCTTTTGGTAGATAACAAGTATAACAAACGGGGCGCTGCCACAACGAAAGGGCTAAGGGAGCCCACACCCACGTGTTGGCAACTTGAAATGTTGTGGGGTCTAAAGAAAGCCGCCTTCGGAATATACGGACACAGCCACACAGCTGTACAACGAACATGTGGACACTTATGACCAGCTTCTACAAAACGTCGAGGTCGCCAGCCGTATATAACAAATTATTGAACATGTCAAATAACAGTCTAAGGCCAATATAACACACAATTAAGTAACATAACACATACAATGTACCGCGAACGCGGCGTCGCCGACGTTCGACTCACCCCGGGAGTCCGTGAGCCCGAGCCGCGGATTCGTCCCCACGGACCTCCCGCGAGAGACGACTGCCGACTCGCCCGCCAAACCCTGAAAGAGATCGAGTGCTCATCCTCATGCGCCCGCGTAACCTCGCTCCCGCCAGGCGGCGCCAACTCAGGAGCACAGCCCCATCTCTCGCTCGGCGGTGAAGCTAACTACGCTAACTACGAGTGCGGGCGCCTTGAGGTGAGAACGACCTTAAAGGGGGTTGTCACCCCCTGTAAAGTCGTTCTCATCTCATGGCGTTCTTATCTCTATGGGGGTCCGATAGGACCCCCATAGTGTCAAGTGACCTTGGTGCGCACTGCAAAATGTGTTCTTGGGCATCTTTATTCCTCCAACGAAACGCGCTTGTTTCCCGACCTCAAGATAAAACAATCCTCGAAATATTAAAGACCACGATCATTGCGGAGGAGGATGTTTGCGTTAGCATACGTTCTCTATTGCTCACAGCACTCGGGTAGAACTGGTGAAATCGGCCTGCAACCATCATAACCATACGTCCGGTGAACGTCATTCATTTGTTAATTCCGCGATTGCGTGCTTCTCACATGTTTTCCTCTCTAACCTTTTTTGCCACATTTTTACACCTCCCACCTAGACATCTGCGCGTTCTCGCTTCACAACAGCCCATATAAGGACTACCTTTTATTGATATTCAATTTGTTGCTAGATTGCGCTCTTGTCTTCTTGTCTACTGTGTTCCTTTGTGTAATTTACTTGTGCCCAGTTTTACTCAACGCTTCAGAAGATGAGCGAAAACCGTCTCGTGCAACTTCTTACTGTACTCAAAGGTTCGGTGTCACAGTCCTCCGCAGAGACCTGAGTAAAAAGGCTTAGAAGACGTCGGGGTGGACTGCCTAGAAATCCCTGCTCCGGTGATCTGGAATTGAATATTTTCATCTAATATGCAGATAGACATACAACGTTTGCTTGCTGTACTATAGCCCTTTTTTATCAATTGTATTCCCTTCTCTTTTGTGAGTGGGAAACAAAAACGAGTTTGGTTAAATGAAACTATTCGCTGGCTCCTTGTACGGGAATGCTGATGTAAGTCGATTAATTCCTATTCGAAACATCAACTTTTTTTCTTTTGTGCTTTCACTGTTCACATAGCCTAAAACGATTCTGACAGGGCTTGTTGCTGAGCCAGTTCGTTCGTTACTTGAGAAAAATGGGTATTTCACAAAAAGGACGGAGATGAAGTGAATACACGAACAGTAAACACAGGCGCTAACTTGCAACTCAGTTGGCGCCAGTGTTTGACGCCCGTGTTTGTCGCGTTCGCGCCCGTGTTTTTCAGTTCGTGTATTCACTTCGTCTTCGTCTTTTTTGTGACATACCCATTTTTCTGTCAACTATAACCATTTTGACCTTCCGTTTGGGCACATTACCATTCAGACGAAGAGGCGAAGTGACTCCCGGGCATAGGAGTGTTGCTTTGATTCTAATAAATGAGAAACGAAACGTTGGTGATCTGAGGCACACGTTTGAATTTCAGCTTGCCGAAATATTGCCGCAACACGGGACTATGTAGTCTTTTTCATAATCCAGGTTGCTTTCGGACTTCTGTATAGACACCAGTTTTCATGAGATACCACAAAACTGCTCGAACTTACCGTCGGAAGCTCTGTATGCTTTTTAAAAATTGGGGGACGCTTGCGCTTCGCCTTTAATAGTTGAACGCGATAGCGATATCCGCCTCCATCCTTATCGCGCTCTGTTTCGCTTGCCATTATGTTCAGTCGCCACACACACACACACACACACACACACACACACACACACACACACACACACACACACACACACACACACACACACACACACACACACACACACACACACACACACACACACACACACACACACACACACACACACACACACACACACACACACACACACGCACACGCACACAGACGAAAACTTGAAGCAGCGCGAAAGAACGAGGATAACGAAGGAACACACACAACAGGACTATATATATATATATATAGCGCTGGACTGAAAACTGAATATTAATTGAAAATTTCCCACTTATACCTAAGCATCTCGTACTGTGACACTTATACACAGCACCCGTATATTTGTGAAGCATGAAAGTTACTTTCAGTGCAGTTCCAAGCATTGGCGTGGCTCTGAGGTAGAAAACCTGCTTGCGACGCCGAAGGCCTGTGTTCCATTCCATCTCGGTTACATAATTTCTTGTTATTTGCATCCATGGCGATTTTTTGGTCACGGAAAATGAGGATTTTTCGCTCACAACCCACGACGACGACAATGGAGTTTCTACTACACAGGCTCTTTAACGCTATCGCGTTAATATGGATCGAAATCGTATACCTACCTTTTGTAGGCCTGACAAGCTTTCTCTTCTTTTTTTCGGAATTTGTACTGCGAGCGTAAGTGCATGCACGTGGCGCACCACTTGGCAATTTCACACGAAAGAAAGCTGTCGCATGTCACGTGACACGTACTGATGCACTCCGCTCGTTGTTTCTCTCAGAGAAAGAGCACAGCTTTCTCGCAAAGTGCTTTGCCATGTGAGAGTCTCGAAACTCGCCTGTAAGCCCACGGACACACGAAACCGCGCACATTCCAACTGAAACTTGCAACCCGCTGAGCGCTAGTTTCCATTTTCGGCAAAAATACACGTCCCCGACCGAAACGCAGATGTAACAGGAAACGTTGAAAGAAAAATGCCTGCGGGATTGAAAAGCGAACATATTACAAACGTTCAATTCTGTCACAGGCGGTCGAAATCTCAAGTTCAGGGCATGCGACTCAATTTTAAGCATTTGTTCGCTTGTTTAAAGTTGTTCCGACAGGGGCGACTTCTCTTACAGGAAATAGGCACTGAAGGACAACGCGCCATATCTACTAGAAAGAAAGATCGAAAGAAAGAAAGAAAGAAAGAAAGAAAGAAAGAAAGAAAGGAAGAAAGAAAAGTGGCGTTCGTCGTTAGGAAGAAAACAGCATGACAGAAGAAAAGAGAGCCAACCTTTTCCACAAACCTGATGCAGGTGACGAACACGATGCCATGACTTCGTAAGCGCGGAAGCTTTTCCTAGGGAGCCTTCATACACACGCGCCTGCCGCCCGGTTTTAGGATGGTGTCAGCCTTTGAAAGGGTACACGCCGATGCCCGCAAGTTCTGACGGTCGCCCTTGTTACCAACTTCGTTTGCCGCCATTTTGATTCTCAGCTCAGCCGGCTCAACGCGGTCAACGTCAGTGCCGTGAGTGTTCTGGTGGTTGCAGGTTGTCTCCGCGCTCGCGGCGTTAGGTATGTAGCACTGCGACGACCATGGAAACAGTGATTACACGTGCTCTACCTGTGCAGTTCGACGAGTGGAACTTGACGCCGTGAATTCTACGTTTTCTGTGGTGCGCTCGCGCGTCAGCGTTCGCTTGCACTGCGTCACCGGCTGCTCGCAGTGAACAAAGCATGACAGGCTGTTGCGTTCCACAATGTTCAAACAACAGTCGGGACGGAGTGAGAATGTTTCGCTTCCCTTCGAGCCCAACGCGAAAGAAACGTTGGCTGGCCCAAATCAAGCGAGACCGGTGGTTGGGGACGCCGTCATCATATGTATGCATATGATGGTGAGTACTGTGTTTTGCAATGCTGTCTGTACCGCAGTTACATAGTGACGTAATTTGTACGCTATACGATTGCGTACTGCAAGCTGCCACACATCGATTACATTAATTACGATTACACAGCATCAAATAAAGGGAGGGGGGCTACCGCAAGCGCGGGTGTACGTGAATCTGGACTTTCGCCTGTGCAACCGTTACGTGGACTCGTACCAACCAGTGGCCTAGGCAGAATTTTTTTTCGGGGGGGGGGGAGAGGGGGGGGGGGGGTACGGGCCCGGTGTGCCACCCGCTGGCTACACCACTTGTACCAACTCGCCTGACCTCCAATCATATTTCGAGAGAAAGTTTTACCTCCGTCCAACTCTAGTTTTCACGTTGGAGTACACATAAAGCACGGAGCTATCGTGAGGCAACCGTTGGGTTGAATGAAAAGATATCTGTAGCGAAACAGGAAAGAAGATTACTCTTAAGGGCTCGTTTTCTTTGTTAGACACAATATTAATGAGCACTAACAGACAATAACGCCAAGGAAAGTATAGGGGGTGTTATCTGTAGTATTTAGAATATAAATGCGAAGAAAGTAACGTGGACGAAAAGATAACTTGCCGCCGGCAGGGACCGAACCTGCGACCTTCGAATAACGCGTCCGATGCTCTACCACTGAGCTACGGCGGCGGTCATCTTCCCGTCCACTTTATGGGGTATATATGTGCATTTAAACTCTGGAGTGTTAGTCAGCGCCAATCGCAGCCATGGCGGCGAGTGTGGAACACTCTTTTTCTGCCTTTCTGGCGTCACGTAGCACGTGATCTTTTTACGAGCTGGCAGCTGACCAATAATCCCTCGCATACCACCTGAAGGCATCAAGTCTGCCAGAACGAGACCCTTGCTATGAATGAAGGAAAGAAGATTACTCTTAAGGGCTCGTTTTTCTTTGTTAGACACAATATTAATGAGCACTAACAGACAATAACGCCAAGGAAAGTATAGGGGGTGTTATCTGTAGTATTTAGAATATAAATGTGAAGAAAGTAAAGTGGACGAAAAGATAACTTGCCGCCGGCAGGGACCGAACCTGCGACCTTCGAATAACGCGTCCGATGCTCTACCACTGAGCTACGGCGGCGGTCATCTTCCCGTCCACTTTATGGGGTATATATGGGTGTCTGTCAGTGCTCATTAATACTGTAGCGAAACAGTCATATGTAAGCAAAAAAAAAAAAAAAAAAAGAAGGATCTGTTATACCGAACACGAAAAACTTGTGTTAGGTCCCGTGTTTTTTCTTCTGTTTTTTTTGCTTATTCTGCGCAAAGTCGCAAGAGAAAGCTCAGCACCAAGTTTACAGACATTTACTTTTGCAGCAAACGCAGATATCGCAGCTGTGCAAACTACATCTGCTCGAGCATCTGTGAGCTTCATTATTTTACTGATGCCAAGGGTTGTACAAAGTCTTGCTCAGAAATTAGTGTTCAAAACGTTTCTCTACATCTGTTGCCTTTAAACGTTGTATGCGATTGCAGTTTACACAACTGTCATTTCCTGCCAAGCTCTCAGCTCAATTCTGTGGTTTTTAAAAGCGGGTATATATCTTCTTTTAACTGAAGCAAACCTAATGAAAATCGGTGCAATGGGTTTCAAGCTTGACATTATTTTCTATGTCAGTGTACTTAACTCCTTGATTGGCAATGATAGCTTAGCAAGTAGGTGTTGAACTGCTCAATTTTGTGAAGTTGCATTTTATTGAACCATAGGTGAACATTGAATATCTTCATGTACTCACTTGCACGCGGTGAGGTATATTGTGCCTGCGTTGCACTGACTGCGTCTGTATTTCTTAAAGCTGCTGTAGTTCCACAGCTAGGCATAAGGCCTGACTCTTGTAAGCTTATTCTTAAAAAAAAGCATCACAAATGCATGCAAAGATTGTAAATATGCTATTTCAGAGCTGCCGTCTATGTTCATGCATCCTTTCATTACTTCTGAATTAAATGCCTCGTATTTGGTCTTCCGAGTTCTTTCATTCACTTAGTTTACATGTAATGTTCAAAATAATTTATTTCAGAGCTGCCATCTATGTTCATGCATCCTTTCATTACTTCTGAATTAAATGCCTCGTCTTTCATCTTCCGAGTTCTTTCATTTACTTAGTTTACATGTAGTGTTCAAAAAATAATTTATTTCAGAGCTGCCATCTATGTTCATGCGTCCTTTCATTACTTCTGAATTAAATGCCTCGTCTTTGGTCTTCCGAGTTCTTTCATTTACTTAGTTTACATGTAGTGTTCAAAAAATAATTTATTTCAGAGCTGCCATCTATGTTCATGCGTCCTTTCATTACTTCTGAATTAAATGCCTCGTCTTTGGTTTTCCGAGTTCTTTCATTCACTTAGTTTACATGTAGCGTTCAAAATAACTTATAGTAATCAAGGCTGTGCACAGCCATGGCAGATTTGGCCACTGGCTGGCACTCGCAAAAATGCCCCGTGCATGTGGGAACGATGCCTTGTTTACAGAAATAGTGAAATAGTAAAATTATCTGCGAAGTTGGATTGCGTAGGAGGAAAACCATGGTTTTCATTGAGAAAGCCTTACAAGAAAACGTTTTGCTCCACACAGTCTTAAGCCGTTGACACGAGCAATATTCTTGTGCACGACCGTGTAAAATAGCAGCACTTCTTAGAAGCACCGAAGTGTTCTGCGACAACGTGCCTGTTACCTGCATGCACGCGCACGCAATGCTACGAGAACGAACCTTTTCGACAGTACGACCATGAAAGGAAAGGCGAGCAGCTTACGGCGAAATACGACCACCTCATGTGCGATCACATAATGCGCATATGTGCGAGAAATTCCCAGTGAAACGGCCGCGAAGGCTTACGGCATTGCACTCACGATGTTGAAAATGCCAACCTTCATGTTTTCGAGAGTGCATTATATTAGCTTTGCACGCTAACCAAATCCTTCACGGACATATATCACGGCCGCCGACCCGCAAGTGATAATCAAAATGGCGGCCCGCCAAATTTAGCGACGACTAAGGATGGCAACTGGGTTGCCTGCCAAATCTGGCGGCTACTAGCGACCGCACTTTTGTAGATGTCACCACCCTAAAACCGGGCGGGAGGCTTTTGTGTATGAAGGCTCCCTAGCTTTTCCGTAGTTATGGTGCCCTCTGGATCCGACTGAAGGCGACAATAAACCCCCCGGAGGGCTACGGCACACCTGTTTGCTCCTGATGAATGAAGCTAAAATGTGCAGGCAGGGACAACAGGCAAGAGAAGAAGACAACAGAAACGCGTTCGTGTAGTCTTGATCTCCTTTCTTGTGTCCGTGTTTGCACTCCATACCCTCTTCCACGATGAATCCTTACCAACTGGCTCAGCTTTCTGTCGTTCTAAGCAGTTTGCTATAGCAACGGCGCTGCCGTGCCTGTCGAAATGACGTATATCTGATTGCCGTGAGCATGATGCGCTCTCTCGAATGGGCGTCGAACGACTCGGTGGGGAGAATCAGTCAATCGCTGACCATTTTGCCGTTCTTTATACGCGGTCGTCCACTATTAGAGGAAACGCCTCCTTGTAAATACTATTAAGGCCACGAAAACTTCTACGTTTGTACGACTTCACAGAAAAAAAAAATTCTGCAGCTTTTTTACCGTCGTTCATGTGATTACGTGAATGCCAATGAGGTGATGTGTTATATAAGAGTGGAGGATCCAATGCACGTTTTCAGTAGTCCTACCTCCGAACATCGGCATTCCGTTGCGCCAGGAAAGCAAATTAATTGCGTACGTTCTGCGTATTCTTCATTTTGTTTCAAGTGGTTATCAAGTTAGCGAACATCAAAAGCTAAATTCACGGTGCTCTCATATCTCGCATGTGGGCATGTTTTCAATTCCTGTAGACTTTTCTAGGTAGGACACTAAAAGAAAACAATACATGCACAAGTTGCTTGGCTTGTACAATAACTCTCAAGGATCCCGTCTGACGACCTAACAAAACCTAACCACTAAACACAAGCAAATCCGAGCAGTTAACCACAAGCGAATCCCCACTTTGCTACCCTGCACTTGGGTTGGAGGAACGATGGTTGAAAATAAGGAAACAAAAGAACTGATATGAGCCTTCAGGTAGTTTGGTGCACCTCCGAAAAGGACAACACCTTTTTAACGGTGTTCTCTTCTATTAAAGGACAGAGGTTGGTCGTTCAATCGGAGCACAGCGGTAAGCGAGCGTACCTGTGCATGATACAACGGATAATGGATATGGCTGATAGTTTTCGCTTCAGTGTAGTAGTGACTGCCGGCTGCGGTGTCGGCCATTCTGTATGCTGCAGGCGTAGGCATCGGCAAGCGCCACGCCCAACCTTAGTCTGCATAAGAGGGTCGCGTCTATTCCGGGCAATCGTTATAGTACCTAGTTAGGGGTTAGTACCCAGGGATTGCAGTCGCCTATATCTGAACTTCGACCCGTTATAATCAGGTGGCATTTATTGACGTGAAAATACGTCAGATGTTCTTCCAGTATCGGTACTCGAAAGTGGGATTTATGAATAATCCGCTCCTATATAGGGCCGTCCGGCTGGCCGAATACGCCGCCAGGATTCAAGGCCTGGCCGCCGCCTGAGGAAGGAGGGTTACGGAGCAGCCCGTCTCCCCCGTCACCCTTGACCCCAGCAAAGACATCTAAATAAAGTTTCGCCGTCTCTCTTTCTATAGGTAGTTGACCCACATGATCCACCGGTTAGTTACCGATAATGCCTCAATGTCCTTGTAAACGCAGAAAAATGACGTTGTGCGCCTTCTCACCTGAGCGCTGCATCGCTTCTGCAATATCAAGTTACCGTGAGGATCACTACGCAGGGCTGATAATTAACCCATATATGCCCAAACTCAGAAAAATTGAGAAAACAATATGTTTCTACACAAATAGGGTACGTGTACCCTCAACAAAATGTACACAATTTTTGTGTATTGTCATGTAAGTGCAACACTGTTTTCCAAGCCCTCCTACATGTGGGACAGTGGGCATATGCGCTGCTGTGTACCAGTGTGGTAAAACTTGAAGTATTTCACGTGCACACCCACGTCGCACTTCTCGCACCGAGTTGTTTTCTCGTGGCAGCGAGAACACTGTCTACTTGCAATCAGGGGCAAAAATATGGTGAGTGCAGTCAAAACGACTTTGTGAGCGAATGGTGGCATGGTGGAAGGGGCAATCACGGCGCGCAAGCGGACATGTCACGTGGTATATTTTTTGTATCTCGCGGTCATCTGTATTAAGCAGAAAAACACTAATACTTGTTACATAGAAAGTTAGAAATTGTCTTATCGTACGTTTTGCAAACCGATCTACAACTTTCTCACGGGAATTCTTTTTGGCCAGCTTCGTTGCTTGAAAAGTTGGTTATTTAATCTTACCCAATCAAGCAATTAAGCAGAACACAAAAAATAGTGTGACCCTACTTCATGCAATAGTGAGCAACGTGGTCGCGTCGTCATAGAGTGCCACGGCCAGGGTTTCCACTGACTTTCGAGTAAATGTCGCCAAACGACGTGCAAAAAGTCGCCAAAAGTCGCCATTTTTTTTTGCAAAGTTAGCCAAAAAGGTCGCCATTCTAGATATGTGCGGCATACCTAGTAATAAAAATTTCCATTCACGTATAGCCCCGTAGAATACAGTACCATCCAAGACCCTTCAATTATATTGACGTTTCTCAATGCCAGTCGTATCGCCCGCTTCACCATGGGAGTCCATGGTGCTGCTTCTCCGACTAGCCGCCAGATGTGCATGGCGGCGCAAGGGTGAATGAATGAAGTGCTCATGATATCCTTCCATCCCAGTCCGCTCGTTTCAAATCTAAAAGTGTGGTAACCCTTGGGCGAAAACCGTGAAAGCGTTGTTTGTAGACAGCTTTACGTACCCTTATATGAAATAAAAGGATTTAAAGGTTTATTAAAGATAGTACGGCAGAATTCTTACAGGAAGTGATCATTAGTGAGCCTTACACCTTTCAATTGTGAACTAATATGATAAAGGACGCCACGAACCCTTTCCCATAGTCACTTATATCTACACGCGTCAGTCCGATGCGTTATTTAATGAACAGGTAGACAATGTAAAATGTTATATAGCAATTGTTTTCATTGCACATGCTCACCGAGAACAGTGCAAAATGCCTCAATAAATATTTTTTTATTGCACAGATAGCCGCGCATCCGCCTGTCTTCGCTATTCCAGCACTGTCTTTACGAGCTGATTGGGGGTACTGCAACAGTGAATAAGTCGCCAAGCTATTCAGAACAGTTGGAGCTTTGGCGGAACAAATGGTCGGAACACGCAGCCAACCCGTCGTCTAGCCCCTTCAGAAGCGAAACTTTAGAGAAGCTTAAAGCCTTAAAGCGCCTAAAGCCATAAACGTATAGTCAAACACTGCCCCCTCGCGGTTTGCAAGGCAATCCGCCGGCTTATATTTTGCTAGAATGTCGCTGGGGGACGTTCCAGTGCCTCCTACATCTAGATGAATTGAGGAGATGCACACGAGTTACAGGTCGGACATACCGAATGACGCGTAATGTGCGCATTCTACTCGTTGGCCTACATGCAAGAAAAAATACAGAGAACATTACCGCTCATTCGATGGGAAGACACTGAGCTTAGGACGCATAATTCAGTGGAGACCTAAGCCGGAAATCGCAAAGAAATCGCCATGTCGCCATTCATATTTTTAGGTCGCCACGGGCCTCTCAAATTCGCCAATTTGGCGAAAAGTAGCCACCATTGGCAACCCTGGCCACGGCATATTTTTAAACTCTGGCCAGAGTTAGCTGGGGCATCTTGTATATGGGTTAACTCTGCAGTATATCATTGGAATCACCGAAAATTGACCATTTACATGATCCTTTGCCATCAAGGAAACGCAGCGGGGGACATGAAGGGTGGCCAGTTCTACAGCTGTCAGTGCTGTCCTGTAAAATATATCAATGTTATCCACGAATAACGTCGCAAGTGAATGTCAGAAGTTCCCTTCTCAATTCCTGTCGCTCTCAAATGGTGGAGGCGATAACACCGTTCAGTAACACTCAAGGTGTTGTAGCCACTTTTCCGATATCGGTCCTTCATACATAAAGTTCGATGCCATTGGCCAGTCTTAGTCGCATAGTGAGTTTCTTTGAATATATTCGTGAGGCGTAGCCACTCATACGTTATACAGTTACTTTCACGATATACCCCAACAAGACAGAAGTTCAGGGGAATATGGAGGCTTGAAGGGATGAAAAAAAAATTCGTGGAACAGGAACTATCGCTGAAACCAATGTTTCGGCAAGGTTGTATTCGTCAGCGAAACCTGAAAAAACGGCCACAACTATGTCATTATGCTGCACGTGAAATCTGCGCCATTAGAAATACGAGGCAAAAAAGATTTTTTTTTTGTAAACGAGGAGTACATGCAGGAAACGTGTAGTATAACAGCAGTAGCGAAATGTTAAAGCGTCCGCTTCCAGTGCAGGTTCGTACTGGGTTCGATCCGCACTACCATCGGGAATCCACCGTTCTTTCCTAATGGATGGCTAGCCCGGCTTGACGATCGGTCGTGTAAGGGTACTCATGTCGAAAAGTGGCCCCATAAAGATTTTCTGGGCGTTCCTTGGTGAAATTGTTGAGAAACTGGCGCTGCCGTGGGAGGCAGAGAATTGCTGCCGCCGGTTACCTACCAGCCAAATAGGTACAAGTGCGCTTCCGGGCCCGGTGCTCGGCAGAATAAAGTTTCAGGTCGCTTGTTAGGGCACCAACCCTTTGAGAAATTGGCGGCATGGGGCCTCCAGACCTAAAATAAGGTCACGTTTATTTTTTTTTCCATTTGCCGTGCTATTCGTCATTTCGAATGAAATAATAGAACGAAAAAGGAATGTAAGAAAAAAATGCGCAGAAACGAACTACGTCGATTGCCAGTGCGATGCCAGAGCATCCATAGGAAGACTGAAGGCCGAGCTCACGGTTGTAACTTTGTTGTTCGAGTGATGTTAATTCATCCGTACCACTGTCTTCGTCGCAATTGTTGCTTCCCACCATCGACGCTAGCAGTCTGTAAAAACAGAAGTAGAAGACGCACTTACAGTTTCTAAGGTCAACTCCCCGCGTGAATGCGTGATAAATGAATACCACATTTGTGCAGCCCTTAGCCTAGCAAAGAGTTTTACAATTAAATTAAAAAGTTCTCGCCTTTATTTGGCGATAAACTTTTCATGCCAATTGAGCATGGTGGCCTAAGACTTGCTCTCCTCTTTTTTAGGCAACTTAAAAATTACTTCTTTTCTTATATGAAGTCCACAACCAATGTCGGCGTGAAATGTTGCAAGTTCTTTTATAGTTAAGTACGTAGCAAACATTGTTGCCTCACCGATGGTGACAGAGCTGCGAGCAGAGCTTTGACTTTTCCCAAAGTTATCGAAACACCGTATTTTTTAAAAGCAGCGTTGAACCTAGAATTTATTCTCAGTGCTTCCCACGAAGCAATGCCCGATGAACTGCTCTTCCGGTTCCCTTCTATCGTCCGCTCTATGTTCAATGTTGGTATCACAGTGTGTCTAAGCGAGCCTCGGCGGACCTGCATTTCTCCATGAATAAAAAGGTTTTTCTTCAAACTGCAGGCACTCAGCAATACTTCCAGTTGAAGTACCATAGAAAGCAAGGAACTGTTTTGCTTCGTGGTCGACTGACTGCCACCTGTGGCTTTGGTCTAAAATACTTTATCGCCCCCGTTTGACCTCTCGTAAACAACTGACCCCATGTAAGAGGCATGCGTGCTTCCAGGAGGAGCCGCCGGCGATACTGAATGCATGCACGTGCTTACTTGATATTTTAGTTATATTGTGTCCAATAATAATAATAATATCTGGGGTTTAACGTCCCAAAACCACGATATGATTATGAGAGACGCCGTAGTGGAGGGCTCCGGAAATTTCGACCACCTGGGGTTCTTTAACGTGCACCTAAATCTAAGTACACGGGCCTCAAACATTTTCGCCTCCATCGAAAATGCAGCCGCCACAGCCGGGATTCGATCCCGCGAGCTTCGGGTCAGCAGTCGAGCGCCATAACCACTAGACCACCGTGGCGGGGCAGTTATATTGTGTCCAGGATGCACTGTTTGTCAATTTATATTGCTCTGTTTGCATTAGTGGTCTTCATGTATTAAATGAAAAAAAAAAAAAATAAGTGCGTACGCAGAAGTATGCGTAAGACACTCAACTGTTGAGCGCAGGATTTCTGGTTCGAAATCTCTCAAACCGCGCAATTTTCTGAGCTTCTTGTTTTTGAGGTTTGAGGTTTTTGAGTTTTCGTTTTGAGGCTTTTTGAGGTTAGACAAAAAATTTCTGGTTGAGTACTTTCAGAAATGACCGTCAAGAAAAAAAAAAAAAAATTCGACAGATCCCACGCTTTGTGGGAATCGGTTTCATGCGAAGCAGTCAGCGAGTACTTCTATGAGCACTGTATTTTGTGGCTCTGAGCCAAGCGTTACGAGGTTGATCGACGTGTTTCTGTAAGTGTAGTAGCAGTGTGCCCATCGTGGGCTTACCAGGCAAATCGACAACACTGGCGCTTAAAGGGTAACTTATGGTGCAACGTAACGTCAGCCCTCACGTCAGAGTACATACGTCAGTATTATCGAAACTAAGTGCACTTTATGGTGAAATCATGTGAATATCATGCGTAACTTTCGTTAATGTATTCCTCCGGCATCCAGCAATGCTTCAATATAGTTTGCTGAATCATAGGGATCCAAATGTAATGTTTATTAGACTGCTACAGAAGCGGAGCCAACACTGGAACCACAGACGTTAATCTGATATGACGCGTGCATCGTAGGAGCATATATGTAGTTCTCACTGCTTTCTTGTAAAATTAGGTAGCCAGCACCACAACCACAACTGACGTTGCACCGACATTACGCCTGCATAGGCTGTTTTTCCAAACCAGTTTATAGACCTGGCGTGGCTCTCTGATAGAATACCCGACTGCCACGCAGAATGCTTGGGTTCGATTCCTGCTGGGATCCTAATTTTAGGGGCGAAGCTCCTTATGCCGTGGGTCTGTCCATCCTCCGTTTGTTTGTAGCAGCCACCTCTAGTTCCTGAAGTGCTCACTAGATGGCGTTGGTGGCGCGCGCCAAGTAGCGCCAAGAGGCTCCCTCTTGGCGCGCTTCTTCTCTCGCTCGGAGTCGCCGGATGCAAGACAGATGGCGCTGTATGGCTCGCTTTGTAATATGAAGAATGATCCCTAGATGACGCGTGTTAGCGCGCCAAGATAAAGTCCCTGGATATTTTTGGGAAAGTACCGTCTTTCTTTTAACCGAGCCGCCACGCCGAGCACCCTCCTCTCCCGCCTTCCACCTCCCCGCTTCACGGGCCGTCGCCCGAGAAACGCGCGCGAACCTCTTTCTTTTTTTCTTATGTTTTCATTTTTCGCCGAACCCGGCTCTCGCCACTATCCTATCAAGAATGCCATGTCACACTGATAACGAACGTTGCGCGCGTTATCAGCGTGACATAACATTCTTGATATGAAAGTGGCGCGAGCCGGGTTATAGGGCCGGCGCCCGCACAGTGGCCGTTTGGGAGAGGATACAGATATGGTTTGGACACTTGGGAGAGGAGGGTTGGACACCTTGAAGAGGATATAGAGGAGAGTGTGGCTACTTTCTATATATTAAGGGACTTTACGCCAAGAGGCTCCCTCTTGGCGCGCTTTCTCTTTCGCTCGGAGTCGCCGGATGGAAGACAAGGCTGCGGAACGGAGGGCACGGAAGGCGGCGGCAGCGCACGCTCGCAGACAGAATCCTGAGGTGAGAGCCCGCGAGGCCGAAGCTGCACGTCGACGCCGTGAAGCAGATCCCGCCGTTCGAGCCCGCGAGGCCGAAGCTGCTCGACAAGCTGCACGGCTGCGGCGAGAAGACCCCTCCGTTCGAGCCCGCGAGGCCGAAGCTGCACGGCTGCGGCGCGAATCGGAACTTCAAAATGTGAAGGACCGTGAAGCGGCGAGAAAGCGCGCGTACCGGCAGGCAGAGCCCGAGGCTGTGCGAGCACGTGAAGTGGCTGCAAAACGCATCAGGCGGGCTCTGCCCGAAGGCGCCGACACGCGCTTCCAGCGGGACTTCCTTGACAACAGTTTCGGCCATAGTTGTGGTGTGTGCGACAGATTGTGGTTCTCAAACAATCCAGTCACAATGCGTTACACGGAAGATTCAAGGTTTACCGATGATTCACTCCGGAGCTTCGCGCCACTCATCATCATTCACCACGTGGATATGCTGTGTTTTTTTATTCTTTCCATTCGTTGGGTCCACGCTGCCGGTGTCGGTTTTTCTTAACGCTCTCGCATTTAAATTACCAAAGTCTGTTCTCGCCGTTCCTGGGTAGATATAAACTGTCAATCACCTGTGGCACATACACCTATACACCGCGGCCCGTGGTAAACGGGTATGTGCCACACGTGTCTGAAGGAAAGGATTTGAAGACGTACGCTACAGGATTTTCACGTTATTCATGTCATGACCCAACAGTCATATTCGTGGAATATTCTTACCCTCACATGCCAATTTTGTCTACACCAAGTTAAGGAGGCGATCATGAGAGCACCGAGACGTAGGCGGCTAGACAGATAGATACGTAGATAAAAACGCTCAAAGTGCCAAAGGTTCGCTAAGAAATGCTTCGCATTAAAAAAAAAAAAACCCGCATGCATTTGCAAACAGCGATTTCATCGGCTATTTAATTAAAGTACTGCGTGATTTACTGTGAAATTAGCGTGAAGACAGATGGAAGATCAAACTTCTATGGACCGCTGGGCGGCGTTCACCTCGATGTGACCGCGGCGAGATTTGCGACGCGTTGACACTTTCGGAGCCGGCCCGTGCTTTTATGAGTATAAAGGCCTGAACACACGTACGCGTTGCAGCGCGTCAACGCGTGGCTTTTTGATGCGGCGCCGCGCCCTCTCCCTATAGGAAGAGAGGGCGCGCGGCTACGCGAAGCTGCGCGCCCTCCCTCTCCATAGGGAGAGGGCGCGGCGCCGCGTCAAAAAGTCACGCGTTGACGCGCTGCAACGCGTACGTGTGTTCGGGCCTTAAGCCTCCCAACTCGACGTCGTAAAGGTCGTCGAAGTTCGAGGTGCAAAGACTTGTGAAATGAAGCACAAAGAAGCAAGCGTTTAAACGCATCAGAGTTGGAGAAAGGGTCATTTTATCACGAGACTCACACTACATCCACGATAGTACACAGGTTGTTTTCATTCACTGCACGAGTAGGAAAATCAGGTAGAGAAAAGGAAACAGCGCGTCCCATCAAATAATGTTCTCTGCAGACTACTGCTACGTCGGGCAGTCTTTGCTAGTGGTATTCACTGTGTTCACCTGCCAAAGTATTCATTTAGTTCGCTCGCACCATTCCGGTGAATGAACTTAGAAACGTTAAAAATTTGTTGCGGGGAGGCCACTGAACAGAATTGGTATAATAATACTAGTTCAACTTGTTTGACACCAAAACATGCCAAATGAATGCCACGGCAAAGGTTGCCCATCAATACAACCGAAATGACAGGAGGCTCGCGACTGCCAGTGTACCCAACTCGTTTAAGTTTTGCAGCTGGAAGTACGTCAACTTCAGGATTACGAATTAATTTTTTTTTTGCACGAAAAGTATGATGATGCGAGCATACTGCGTCGCATAGCCTGTAACAGAGAAGAATAGGAATCACACTAACATAAAACTTTCAACGAGAGTGATATATCAAGCGGCACGAAGGCTCTAACTTGTGGTCATTTCGAGGGCGACGCTTTCACACTCAATGCAAAATTCGTGTCTTCCAAAAATATCAAGAACGAAACAACAACAACAACATAGCAGCGGGTTGTGGTATTCAAGTGTACAGCTCCTCCGATATCTGTTCCCTTTTTTCACGGGGCAATCTAAACAGACTTTTTGCATCGTCTCGCCACGCTCGACGAGGCAGGTGAGAGTAAAACAAACGCACAGAAAAGCATAAATGTCAACGAACGACCCCGTCACAGTAGAATGAGGGCACATCAGACCACAAAGGGGCAAACAGGCCTGGGGAGCACCGTCTTGCTGCCTGAGCAGAGCACGCGCGGAGTTCATTGATATCACCGGGACAAAGCACGCACACAAACAGCACCACACTGTCAACTGCAACACTGGCGTATCTCCAGTGACAAAACAGACACCGACACTGTGAAGACGAGCGCACCCGTTGGAAAAATGAGTGAAAATATGGTCAGTTCCTTTTTTTTTTCGTATTTTCCTGTTTTTTTCAACCTCTCCGGTACGTGTTTTATGATATCGCAGCCGGATACAATGAGCAAACTTTCCACTATACGCCATCTTTTTTTTTTCTTTATTAGTTTCATCTGTTGGGAGAACGGTGGGACGATACAGGTACTTTTTTTTCTTCTTTGGAACAGAGAATATACACGACGCTGGGGATGGGTGACAGGAGCGTCCCGCGAACAGCGACGACAATAAATAACAAGTGTTTAAATTTCTACACAGTCACAACAGTAAATAGTATATCAGCCTGAACACACGATGAACGCCCGACACATCGGAGATGTGTACCCAATCTCATCTGGCTTTGTATACCACGCCACAACACGGGGGTCCTTGTCTGTGTTGTCAGAAGACATCACTCACTTTAATAATGACAGTGTGAGGTAACTCGGTCCTGGTTTCTTCTCTCACCCCTCCCCCCCACCCTCAACTCACCCCCCATTCTTTTTAACGCAGCCAGCCGTCGTTCTCTCGAGGTCACTAAAGCGTGCTTCCACACCGTTTGAAGATTCACGGCTCGGAAGGCCTCATAGAAAGAATGCCACCGCTAGGGCTGCGAGGCGTTCCCGCACAGAGACCACGTCGTAACGATCACAAAGACTGCAGCAGCCATGTGTGCGAAGGGAATATTCACTCGCTGATTGGAGCAAGCCCGGTGCAGTAACACCTTCATCATTAGGAGCTCCCGCAGCCACGTGACATGTACGCACACAAGTTTATGTCAAAAGTCTGCAAGCCACTTCGTGAGTGACAAGACGCGTCGCCGGACCCTGCGTTTGAGGCTGGTGATCCGGATTTGAGGAGTCTGATGAAGCCCTTTCCGTCTGTTTCTGCGGCTTTGGAGCAATGCGGAAGTTCTGCAAAAAGTAATCGTCGCGGACATATCGGCCGTGGCTTCGAAACTTTTGACACAAACTGCGCCCACTGTCGCCATCGCACGCAGGCAAAGCTTAACAAACGCAGCTTGCCCCGTAAAAGTGCTACATGGAACGCAGGTTATTCCCACAACTACAAAAAATTGTTGTGGTAATGCGAGTATTTGGAGACATAGGAGCACAGAGCACAGCGTACACAATAGGCTGCGATGGCACCACTCATTATACGCGGCATGATTACTGCAGCCGGTCCACTATACTGTTGGCCATAAATCCCGGGCTTGAAAGTAGCAACGCTTCCACAATTTTTCACTCACTTAAATACTGACATAGCATCTATTAAACAGAATGTACAAGTTGTTACAAGTGGTAAGGTAAAAGACAGAAAATACTCCTGAATTAGAATTGAATTGCCAGACTACTCAATGACCCTTCTGTAGCTTTGCCATATTATGCAATGTGGTAAGGCCTTTTTTTTTCTTTAATTTTTATGCAAAATGCAGGCTCTGACATTTGGCAAAGGACACGTGAGGATACATGCAGTACAATACATCGTACAGAAAGGAAGTGTCTAGCGTTTATTATGATAAAGGAGAAAACGCGTTAGGTGACTTAAACAACAGGCATAAAACTACAACGCACAACGGCAAATGACCCCGAGTACAAAGGGAGCAATGAACGGACGCCAGTATTTCTATAACATTCAAGCGCCAAGTCGTAATTTGCTCAGTGCTTGGTGCGGTGTGGCGTTCTGGTGTTACAGCGCGACCATACCACGCGCAAAAAAAAACAACAAAAAATATTTACAAAAAATGCGCCGCTTAGTAGAGAGAAAGGAACTTTACCATGCACCGGAGAGTAGCCTGTATGAACGATAAATCACGTAGCGCTGATTAAAAAAAAAATCATGCGCTCATATACTTGAGGGCTCGCTTTCAAAATGTCTCAGAATTAACACGATGAAAGGTTACGTAGTCATCAGCAAATCATGCAATTCATTGTTCGCCAATGTTCGCCGAGTAAGGTGCATAAGTAAACATTGCATTTAAAAATAGTAATAATTTCTGGGTTTTAGGTGCCAAAAACCACGATATGATTAGGAGACACGTCGTAGTTGGGGACTCCGGGTTAATATCGACCACGTGGGCTAAATGTTCAGTTAACCTCGCAAAGGTGTGATGTTATTGTCATGACATTTCAGTTTATTTATTGGATACGAAACGCCGCACTCGTTTTTTCATACGCGTTCTGATCACAATATGTGGAAAAGAGCTGAGGGATTATTTAATCGGTGGACACGACGAGTCGAAGTTCGCGCGACAGCTTTCCCTTCCGCAGACCTCTTTCTGGATGAGAGAGGTGACCAGTACTGTGGGGCCTGAAAAATAAGTAAACAATGCAAGAAAAAAAAAACAGCGAGAAATTTTATGCCGTAAAATGAAAGGAGAAAATACAGTGACGCTTCTGGTTGCAGAATATCTCAGGCATTTAAAAAGATAACTACATGAACGTGAAATTACAGCGCGATTAAGCAGTCGACGGTACGCGAAATCAACTTAGGCTACTCAAACATTGCCCTGTCTATACACTCAGAAGGCGACTACGAATCGTCACAAAATGAAGAAATGCATTTGAAAAACTTCGGCGTACTAGACATCCCGGGTAGCAATATAACCTTTATTTCTGAGGAAAAAACAACCACAAAAAAAAGCAGGCTTTTCGGACATCTAGATAGGTTGATCCGCAGTCCTCTCACGTCAGAGTTAAACTTGAAACGCTATTTCTTTAGGCTACATTAAACTATACCGCATAATGACGGCCACGTAAAGATGCGGACGAGCTACGCACTTGAAAACATGGACTAGTGAAGAAACCCGTAAGCAGTGTATCCTTTTCCTCCGAAGTATTCACAGCTGTTTAATTTAATGTAAGGACGGGAAGCGAGAACCGGGAAAGCTTGCTCAAACGAGCTGCACGCATTTCTCACGCGGGTCCTATTGACCAAAGCTGCGTACTTGTCTTCAGCAAAATATTCGACTACAATTATATTCAAATCGCGCTTAGTCATCATTTGCAGACTGAAATGACCATACAAATGGCACAATTGTCGGAATGTGCGAGTCCTCACAAATTGTACGGAAATATTACTACGGCGATATGTACTATGTCTTACTACCGACGTGCGATTGCTTAAAAGCTAGAGGTACCATTCGCCTCGCTCGTGATAACGATTCTTTGTCGGCTGACGTCATGAATACCGTATCGTTGGCTATCGTGACAGAGCAGCGTTTGCTATTCGGGCGACTGTTCTTTCTATCCTTACGCGAGCTTTTCAGAAAAGGTAATTGAAGGGCCGGCTATTCAAAAATTAATTGTAACTAAAGGCGGCATACATATAAAAAATTATAGTGAAAAATGAAGCAAGTGAAATACACACCAACTAGTTCAATATATAGTATCCTGTAATTCCATGTTGCAAGCGGGAAACACGTCTATGCGCCGTGGCCACTCATTAAACATTTCCTGCGCGAGAGTTAGTGCATTTCATGGGTCAAACGCAGATAAAATGATATCGTAGTTGAAATGAAGAGGACGAAATGGAGTTGGGCACGGTACGTAATGCGCAATAAAGGCAACAGGTGGTTTTTGTTAGGCTATGTAAACGACTACATGGTCGCCAAGTTAAGGGACAGTTAGAGAGTGCTGCAGAGCCTTGCATGGAGTAACGACCTCAAGAAGTTGCCGGGCGCAAGCTGAGTTGGATTAACGCAGGACAGGGATGACTGAATATCACTGAAAGCGATGTTCCCACTGTGGACTTGAAAACGGCTGTATTAAGTATTCACAGAACAGCTTTATGAAATTGGAGTGTCTGGTTAGCTTGCGCCCACTGTCACTTCCATATGATGCGTGGTATTAGTGAGGCAAGGTGTGGTTCGTTTGAGCACGCAACTCCACGTAACTTCGGCCACGCTTTAAGTTAACTGCTCTCAAAACATGGCTTTTAGTTTTGATCTCGTTTGCCGATTTCTCAAAACGGTATGCCTTAGTTGTACTGTATTCAAGGTGCATCCTTCGGGTATGCTGCAAAATTTCTACGTATAAGACGAAGTGCTTTGTCACATCAAGTACACACGGATACATGCGACGCCTTCTGTAGGGCATGGGGATGAGAGGATGTGCATTTTACCAAGTATCTAACTGGACTGACAGAGAACACTGACAGATGAGTACTACCACAGTAAGGAAGATTGTATACCACATATCATTTATGAAAATTAAGAATATATAGTGTTCAGAAAAACGCGTCCTGAAACGAAAATAAAAATACAATAAAGGTGCACATGTTACTGGTACAATTTTACCCTATTAATTTGCTTAATGCACCCGTTATATTATACCCATTATACCCGTTATATTATACCCGTTATATACCCATTAAATATGTACACCGCCGCCGGATCTGCAGTTAACGACGCGCTAATGATTGTAGCAGAGACGCTATGAGTATTGCTGCTATGTCTGGTAGAAGCATTTTTTTCTAGAGCTTTAGTCCATGCAGAAAGGCTGGAAATCCATGGCACTTCGGTGTGACGTCGCCGTCGCATCGACAACGCCAAATGTAAGTGCATGCTTGGGCGTGGGCCAGTTGATGAATAAACCTATGTAGAGGGGGTCTCTCTCTCTATTTCTCACGCACGCACGCACACACTCACACACACACACACACACACACACACACACACACACACACACACACACACACACACACACACACACACACACACACACACACACACACACACACACACACACACACACACACACACACACACACACACACACACACACACACACACACACACACAGATTGAGAGAGAGAGAAGTGTGAAAGGATGCTGGGCTGCAATTTCAAGCACGACCTTGCTTTTTTGTCACAGATCGCGGACCCATTCACGCTCGGTGAGCTCCATGCCCAAATGTTTACTACAAATGAAGTTTGTCGGACGTGATACAGGCCCTCATACATAGGTTTAGTAGTCGGCTCATAATGCGCTTGCTCGCGTAAGCAGGCAATTTTGTTTCAAATTACATTACAGCTTTGTGACTACACTACTGTTACTTGTTAGGTAGTTACGCATGCTCTAGGTTTCAAGAAAAATTGTTTTTCCATTGTTCAACATTCTTGAAGCTCTGCGCAGTGAGTAAGAATAAAGGCTCTTTCAAACATATTAGTAATACAAGAGCAGCGTAGTAGCGGTTTTTCAGCACTAGAACAGTGCAGCAGTCAATCGCGACTCATTTGGTTTACTTTGGCTAAAGAACAACTATCGCTTCTGGATTTAAAGACTAGACACTGAGAACGATGAGAGGGAAAGAGAGAGAGGGTCAAGTAGACTATCGTCCAGTTTTCTGTCCTACACCGGTGTTAACGGCAATATCAGAATAAACTGAGACGGAACACTGCCCATACACAAGAGGATCGACAAGACGACTACTAGTGGTCGCTCACGCAGCTGCGCATGAAAAAGAAAAAAAAAATAACTGTAGGGTGGAAGGAAGGAGCCTCTACACTATCCCGTCGTGCTTCGAGCAATCCTTTCTGTATAAGACGCACAGAATTCTCGTGAAACGGGTGAGACGTCGCAGAGAGCGTTAGGAATCATAAAACGAGTCGTATGGAAGGGCTGGGCAAAGATACTTTGAAGTTGTGTCGCGATGCGATACGAGTTAATCGGGCAACAAGTATTGCAGACACAGATAAAACATACTATCATAATTATTGTATACGATGCGGTACTCTCCAACTGTAGCGTTAGATGCTTAGATACATTCGCAAATTTGTTACTTAGATGTATATATTGTGGCAGCAAACGCCTATGAACAGTAACAACAACAACAACAAAAAAAAAAGGATGTTTACTTGATAATTTCTTAAGGGCGACGAACTGTTTTATTTAAATGAAATGACGGTTAGTATCGCAAAAGCTTTGCTTTTCTTGCTCAAAGTCTACTAGTTTAATTTCGAAACACTATTGGGGTTGCTTTGGCTGGTTAACATGACAGCTATTTATACTCTGGGCTGTCAGTGGGTTTTGCTCGTAGCTTTTGTAACTGATGGGAGTCGCTGCTCTGTTTGCCCACCAGCTAGCGGGTTACCACCTAATTAGAAGAACGTCAATAAAAAGCCTCCGCGCTAATAAGGATGTGGGGTTTTGCCGCGTCGGCAAACGTATTACCGTTTATCAATACCGGATCACCGGACAGGTGTACAGCAGCAACAGTGTTTGTAGCGACATTTTTTGGTGGCGCATCCAGTATACATAGAGAACATAAAACTGCAATGATTTTTTATATCCTACTTATCTGCTCGCGTAAAGCGTTAGTTCTCGACATATGCACCAGCGTGCAGCTTTTTAACAATTTTCCGTCAACGAGAGAACTTGTGCAGCCCAGAAACGTCTCAGACCAATTGCATAGGGGCACAAAGCGTCGCACGACAGCGCCACTATTCACACTAATAGCTCCAATTTCCTGGTGACTTGTAATAGTAACAAAAATTTAGGGTGACCAAGAAAGGAAAACAACTAACCTTAAGTAAAATAGGAAGGTGGTTACGCGTAAGACAATCACAAGGTAATAAGTTTAAAACGCTATACAGGTGGCACCCCTAATAGCTGTGACGAGCGTGAAGTATCGTCCCTTACTTGTTGAGGTCAGAGAATAGAAAATGCAATGCCTATGGAAAATAGCATAAAGCGGTTCTTTGGGATGATCATGAGAAAATCAGAGCATTTGATATAACTATGGCTCTCGAATACCCTGCCCAAGATCTCTAACATGGTTCCTTATAATTTCCAATATAATAATGCAAACTCACTTTCGCTATTTTGCTAAGCCATAAGCAAAATTTTTGTTACTGTATACTCCAGGCACGCTCAAATTATTTTATATTTGTCCCTAACATCGCCTTGACATAACAATAAACTCAAATGGAATGCACATATGTAGACAGTCGAAATTCGAATGTACGTACGAAGATAGTCGAATGTACATATGAAGACAGTCGAGACAGTTAAAAGAAAAGAATAAAGAAGAGTGGTTATTTTCGCAGCACGTTACAAAAAGACATATTGCAGAAAACTGACCAGAAAAAAGCATACAGAGACCTACGTAATGTACGGGATGCAAAAGAAGGAGGGGTAAGAAAGCAATTGTGCTAGCAATCAAATTACGGTTTTAAAAAATTCTTTGAATAAATATAGCAAGAAGCACAAAGATAAAGTGCACTAATAGATGGGTAAATGCCTGTTCTATTACATTTGGCAGCGGTGCCGGTGGTGCGATAGTTGTTTGAATCTCATTTGCATATAAGTAAATTTCATCGCGCTTAAGTCAAGCTTACATACACGAGATGCTTCAAATCGCTGATCTGTGAAAGCCACGAGAGGCAAAGCAAGCACATTCTTGCATTCTTCAGACTTCGTAACAAAGCACCACGCGAGAGAACCTTCGATAACGACACCATAGCGGCATCAGAACTTGCGCGAAGGACGCCGCCTGCATTGCAGTACGCACCCCAACACAGAGGCTACGAGCAAGTTTCATGGCACCGACATAGCTAAAAAGACAAAAATGGCTGCGGCTTAGCTCGGCTAGGCCCGGTTATGCAAGCGAAAGCTTGTTTACTTTGCTATGCTTGTTTGCCCTCGTAGCCGAAGCACAGTTTGCCAACCGAACGATATGGTTACTTGAACGTTCCGTACTGCGTGCACTCACTACCGTCGTTTTCTGAGTTTCCGAATCCATCGCCGCAGTCGAACGCGAGGCATCCATTGCCGCCCCATAACACTCGTCGCTGTCGTCTTTCTGCATCCTTCTCCCGACGTTGAGCTCGCCGAAGTTCTCGTTCTACACTCCTTTCATCCAGCCACATTGCGCCCTTCTACTGACGAAACGTTTCCGCTTTAACTCATTAGCAAGCCGAACGACATCCGCAGGGTGGTGCGACGCAGCTTGCCGCCGTCTCCGCTGCGACCGCGCAGACAACTTTGGCACAGATGGGCCAGCGTCCTCGCTATAGCTCCTTCCATCCCACGACCATGGCACAACGGCTGAACTGAAGCCACTGAAGCCCACTGGCCCGGCGTGGCAGAGAGAGCGGTGAGTCACGTTGTTAGTCACGTGGACATGGCTGGAGAGGCTGCGAGACACCTGGCTGCAGAAATTAGGCGCCTTTTCCTCTTGAAACCACTACCACCACCATATTCATCCTAGCGATCCTAGCAGCGGTCGGAGCAGCGGCGGAGCGCGGCGTGTCACGGGGTATCTGTTCTTCGCTTCAAGGCCACGTGGAGATACACAGCGAAACTCGCTCGCCTAGGCCAGAAAAGCGTTCGCTTAAAAAAAAAAAAAAGGTTGAGAAAACAACAAGTTGGCTACGTGTGGACGATCATGCGTTTGTTTTTGTCGAGATGGCGCGAGCGCCACTACGTGACTCTGCTCCACCAATAGAGACGCGCAGACCTGATCACCTGCCCTCGCTGGAGGACTCTTGCGTGCGGAAGGATAAAACAACGTCGCTGCCTTTAGTTTTGTTCAGGTGGCGGAGTGGCAGCAGTATCAGATTGAGAACCTTCGAGTTCAGCCAACGTTTATTGTTTCTCACGGTGGTGTTGTGATAGCAGTATATTGCATCTTAAGATGCACGATACATTATTTCGTGTATCGGAAATATAGATACTGATACATGTCTTGCAACGTAGCTACAACAGGCCCAAAAATTAGATACGCACAGATTAGACACAGATACAGGATACCCGAAGATTATCCAAGACACCTGCATCTTCGATACTGCCCAGCACTGTCATATGGACGACAATATCGTGAGGCGTTGCCAACTAATATGAGCATTGCCGCTTATTTCAAAACCATTTTAAGATAGCATGTACCAGACAACGTTTGTGCTAATACTCGATCAGCGGTACCTACGCATGCAGGAGAACCAACGAGAAGTTTCTCGGGTTTGAAATTTCGGTGTCAGTGCTGCTTTAATTTCTCTCACCGCAATGTCTTTCGCTTGGATTGATAGCATTCGTTGAGCTTACTGTTCTCCATCGCTTATAAGCCGAAGCAGACTAATGGGACTGTGGTGCACAAGTAGATTTCAAGAAAAGATATTCGGATATTGAAGGACTTTGATACGAGACGTGACTCGATCGAGCCAAATTCTTTGTAGGAGACAGACGTACTTTCAGAGCTGTGGCAATATAGGACAAAGCGTGTCTATGAGCTCTGTGAGGAGGAACCTCATGTGGAGTAATGCAGCTCTATAACGACGTGCAGCACCACTTCGCAAGGTGCAAACATTTATACATCTAGGCGCTGTAGTCCGTCCGTTACATGGCATGTAATGGAATAGATGTTCTCGCAGCTTGACAATTTCCTGCATGATTAGTTTTTTCAATCTTTCCTTTCTACAACTGCGGCTCTTCAGTGTGAGCCCGAAAGCCAGCTGTACGCGCACCTTTCTGCGAACAGAACATACGAAACAGTAAGCTGGCCGATCGTTTTCGTTATTCGTTACGATTTGGTTCACGCGTCTTAACGTATAAAAAAAAAAAAAACAGTCAATGATTTACTTCTTATTTTATCAGGGACATAAATTGCGAGAACAGTACCAAAAATGTGGCCGTAGTTTGTATAAAGAGCTAACAATATAAAATCGCCAAACAGTAAAGAGAAATTGTGAATATTTTTGGAAAAGTCGTGTCATAAAAAGCCGTATAACAAAATAGAATGATGCACGCGTTGCTAGTTGTGAAGGCAAGTTTCACTGAATCAAGGTGCAGTAAACTACCGTACAAGCAATATATAATTAAGCAGAAATTTCATAGTGCTGCGTCAAATACCCATCCCCAAGAAATACTAGCGGATGTGAGGAGCGTACGCGCGATCATATGCAATGGTTCTGGTATGGAATAAAAGCCCAGTCGGGCGTTCCAATGTCGCCTGAAGGGAATGTGTATTGTGGAGATAATGCAGCTACCGACCTAAGCAGATACGTTTATCACGGGTGCGCAGAAAGAAAGCTTATTCGTTTCCTTTTATTTTTGCGAATACATGCAGTAATCTTTGCACTTTGGCACAAGCGTCAAGTACGTGCGCTATTTGCAGCGGCTTCTTACGGCTGATGCACTTAAAAGAAAAAAAGAAAAAGAGCAAGAGACCAAGCCTTTCGCAAGGTAGCTCCAACAAGCAACATTTCAGCATTATCCGATTTAAAATTGTGTGCCGTCATAATGTACGAGCTTTGTGCAAGCACCGAAACAAAATGGGCAAAGGAATAGTGTCTGTTATGCAGATGGCATAGGCGTACTCCATAAAACTAGATTTGATATCGTCAAGAACGTTTCTTGGCGTTAGAATTTTGTTTTCCAAGCGATTTTTTTTTACGAAGGGGGAAAAATACGAGCAAGAATGAGCTTGAACGACTTCATAGATAACTTTACGAGTGCCTTGGCACTTGTGCTTACGTAGCTCGGAAAGTTGGTCCGACATGATCTTCGTTTCCTGAAGCAAACGCGCAACGAAACACGTATTTCATTAGGATGACAGGAGTACTGCTTTTGTGCAAGTAAAGCTTGGTAGTTTACGTGAACACACCCACGTAAAAAATCCGTCTTGTCTAGATAAAAAGTGAAGGGTTTATATACCTAAGGAAATGCGGAACCTTTGATCTCATATTGTTTTTTTTTTCTGTCGAAGATGCCAAAATCGCGACAACTGTTAAGCAGCAGCCATCGCTTTCGGAGCGCATAGATTTTCTGCCAGTGCTGTTACTGCACGGAACTCATGTCATCGTTCGTACAGGGGCTACTGAGGCGCACGAAATAAAATGATTCGTCATCCTGGTTTCTTGCCGTCCGTTCAGTGCGTGTACCATGCATTCCATGGAGTTTGATACTAGGGGACACAATACTGAACATCGCCGGGAAACGCTTAAGAAAATGCACTACACACTGTCCTTATGAGTAACGGACAACAATGAAACGAGAAGTTCAACACAGCGACACCATTAGTGCAGCAGCCGAGCCGACACATCAGCACAACAGCTCCTCGTGCCCATGACCGTGGCTTGTTCACGATAACCGCCATTCGCCGACTACGGTGCGCTGCGAATGAAGATCGTCGAAATTCACACGCACGGAGACCGACCGGCGTTTCCCTTGCCGCGTAACTGTGGCCTGCCTTCTCTATCTTGCTACTGATAAAGCATTTATTATATTAGGGCGTGAGTGGGACGCCACGAAGCGGGAAGTTGGACATCGCCAAAAATGAAAACACGCAAGAAAACACGATAATTAATAAATCTTCTTCGGTTCTTCTTCGTTTTTCTTTTTCGTCCTCGCCGTGCGTATCCTACGCGTCATCCATAGCCTCTTCCTTTTCTCTTGGAAGTAAGACGGCCCATATTGTACCCCCACCCCCCCTCTTTTTGGACGTCCTTGTTCCTGCCACCTGTGTAATCGAAATCCGACGCTAAGTACTTCCTCTTTTGGTCCGTTTAGCCGTTCTTTCATGTCCTCGGACATATTTTCCGCAAATCGAACCCGAGAGAGTAAAAGAGAACGAGGGTGTTGAAACTGGCAATAAAATAAAGTAGAAAACAGGGCGGAGGGGGGCAATCGGACAGATGCGCGGCGCATCGAGTGTTGGCGCAAAGCCCGCAGTCGTATTCTGGCTGACCCCTGATTTACGCGCGGTAAAGGCCCATTGTGCGCGCCCGAGCATCGCTTTGCCAAGAAGCTGCTCGCCACGGACTCAGAGGGCGTGCGCCGCCGCAGTGGCGTGCGGGACAAGCCGGGCCGACCGGGCCGGCGGCAGCGTTCGTCACACGTCCGAGCCGCAGCCCCTGAACTTTGCCGGGCCGCCGGCGGTCAGGTTCCCTGCGCTCATGGTCTCGGTGAGCGTGTGCAGCGGGACGGCCGTGGCGGTCCCGTTGAACGTGACCCGAGTGTCGGCGTACGGCTCCGAGCACGAGTAGCGCGTGGCCGCCATGTGCTGACGCAGCTGCGCAGTCTCCCGGTCGCTGAAGGCCAGGCAGCAGAAGACACGCTTGAAGCCCTCGCGGAACCTGCAGAAAAAGCAATGCCAATCAGTCCTTCTGCATTATTCGTAGCTGTTCGAATGGATGATGTTCTACAACACTCATCCGTCCATATACCCCGGTGAACACGGGTCGTACTCGAAAAAGTGATACGATTTATTCACCTCGCAAGGGTGAGCTTACTCCTGGCTCTTGTTTACTCATGAAACTGTCCGACGACGCATTTTCTGCCACTGGCCCGTCCTGTCCGCGTTATCTCATGCAAGTGTTTCCGTTACCTCGCCCTCACGTCCACCAGAAGCTGGCAGGAAAAAAGTTTACGAGTGTTGACACGTCCCACAGTGGCCGCAACATGAAAAAAAAAAAAGGTACTCTACAAACAATCTGGTCCGCGCAAGCCGAAATGATAAAAAAACACGCGGCTCTTTGGCACGTCTACTGGTTTTCCAGGGCTCGACCTACGCTGCGAGCTTTGCGAAATAATTTGTTCGAAAGCCAATGTGAAGCAATGATGCTTCAATTTAGTGCAATCCTCTAATTAGAAATACACATGTAAAGAGTGCGTTAGGGAGTTGAGCCGGTTTGAAAAATTGCGCCGACGCCACAATGCTAGTGGAAAGAAAGAGTCACACCGAATTAAGAAAGACGGTGCAAACAACGATACTTCCTTATTTCTACCCTGCGTGCTGTCTTACAGCACCGCGTAACAAACCCAAACACACCAACCTTTTTCAGATTTCACGACCCGGTCAACTGAAAGATGGGCTGGGTGAATATATTGGGAATAAGTTCCTTCAAGCCGTTAAACTTCTCTTTTACATGTAAACCCAATCGCTGGTAAAACGCACGAGTACTTAAAATAAAAAAAAAACATCGGGCCTGCGCAGAACACGCAGCACAGTCACGGCAAAAGCCGTAAGAGCGGCCTTTGTAGAGCCCGTCGTAAATTCTCTTGGGGACGACTACTGCAATTGAGTTGCAAGGTGCCCACTACGCCCTAAATTATAATAATTTTTCAAAGTGAGGAAGTACCCACTATGCCATTATTCAGTATTCTGCTGAGAAGCGAGGTACCCACTACGTGTCTGTAAGACATTATACACTTTGTTAATGTTGTGGCTAATGAAAATGAAGAATTATGGCAGAGCCACTGAAATAGCTGGGAAGCTTTGAACCACCCACGCGTTACGCAATTCGCCTTGTGTAAAGCCTGGTTGTTATCTTACTCTTCTGCCCCACTATATTCCATCTGTTAACGTGGTTCCTTGCCCGACATGAGGCCTGTATAGGGTCTTTTTTCAGAGGAGATGTAAGCCCCACAGTGGCTCTGTGGTAGGATGCTCGACTGCCACGCAGAGAGCGCGGGTTCAAATGTATACGCTCGACCTTGGATATTTTTTTCGCATTTACCACGAGAGCTGTTACGGACACCGGCGGCGGCGGCGAACTACGCCACCAAAATCGGCTGTTGGTTGTGATCTCATAACAGCTTTCGCTGTAAAACTGAAAAACGTATCGCGTAAAGCAGAAGCGAGACACATAGCTATAGCATGTTTTTCACACAGAGCATACAACAGTATACCAATGAACTAATCAGGTACAACTATTCCTACTGGAGGTACAAGGCAGAACAGACGTGTGGCAACATACATGGTGTTTGACCCGAGGGCAATTCTTGGTGGAAAATGTGTCGTCTAAAAAAAGAAAGAACAAAAAAAAAAGAAAAAAAATTCACCGACGATTACGGTACTGCCTCCTGCGAATTCTGAGCGCAGCTTCGATCGTGTTGGGGCAACGCCAACTGTGTTTGAAGTTTTGGCTTTCTGCAGTCGTAGCAATGTAACCAGCCCTGCATGTGCACGAGCTCCGACCGAGGGGCGAGCGCGCGTGACGGAGGAAGAAAGCGAGGTTAGAGGCCAGTGGCTTGTGACATCTACATTCCGCGTTCTTCCTCGTTCGTCCTCGTTCGATCTGTAGGTTACGCCGACGCCGAAGCCAACGGCGACGCCACTCAACACAGGAACGGACAGAGCTGCGCCCTAAAATGCCAGGCCTGCGCGGGACGGGCAGCACCGTCCCAGCGAAAGCTGCACCTTGCAAGAGCCCGTTGTAAGCTCTCCTGGTGCAACTTATACAAGTACACATGCAAGGTATCTACGACGCCATAAATCATAATTTTTGTGACGTAGGACAGCACCCACTAAACCATTATTCGTCTTTCTGTGGATAAACGAGGTACCCGCAACTAGAGCGCTGCACGGGCTCGGGCCTATTCCCAAATACCTGGGCCGGAACGGGAAAAGTAGTGTTCACGGCGGGCCCGGGCCGGGCTCGGGCCTGAAGCTCCGGGCTTAGGGCCGGGCCCGGGTTTGAGGTGGCGGGCTCGGGTCGGGCCGGTCTTGGACTTTGCTCAGTTCTTAAAGGAACACTAAAGTGAAAAAAATGAATTGGTTTAGACTGATAAAGTGTACTATAATATAATAATAATATCTGGGGTTTAACGTCCCAAAACCACGATATGATTATGAGAGACGCCGTAGTGGAGGGCTCCGGAAATTTCGACCACCTGGGGTTCTTTAACGTGCACTTAAATCTACGTACACGGGCCTCAGACATTTTCGCCTCCATCGAAAATGCAGCCGCCGCGGTCGGGATTCGATCCCGCGACCTTCGGGTCAGCAGTCGAGCGCCATAACCACTAGACCACCGTGGCGGGGTGATAAAGTGTACTATGAGAACTTGAATGTGATTAATTTCACCATCATAAATGTATTAATAGAGAAGAAAATTAAGGTCAAAATTCCATTTCGAAATTTCTCGTCGAAAATTCCGCGCGCGACGTGACGGATTTCAAACTGTATTCGTCGTATTTTGGGAACGACTCAAATAAATTTTCTGAAACTTGATATGTTAAGTCTATGACGCTCTCAGAGGTCAATGTACTTAATTTTTACTGATTAGAAACTACGTAGGACCTTGTAGGCGCCGTCAAAATCTATGACGTACCGCGTTTGCTGCGCGAATTTCAAGGTGGCATCGCCACCCGCATTTTCATTTTGCGCGTTTTCTCGCTTGCCAAGAGCCTTGTCGCGGTGAGCGTGGTGATGTTGGAGCAGTCAAACAGTAATTTACTGATAATAGGAAAATCGTTTTTCTCTTTAGTGTCCCTTTAAGTTACGCTGTGCATATATGTATGTCCCACGTTTTATCTCGAAAAAAAAAAACACTTTTTTTTTTATGTGGGGAAAGCTACTTGGAGAATTTTTATGAGTGAGAAGTGCTGAACTTCTGCTTCTTGCATATGAGGCTACTTGATTTATCTGAAACGGGCGAGCTAAAAGTAAATAGACCAAGCACTTATATAGTTAACATCTCGCTATACTGTGCTTTATTTGCGTTCGTTATTATGCCGATTCTGAAATATAGGGTTCTGTTTCACGGTTATGTATGAGCACATCGTGACCGCAGGGGGTGCCTTACGAAAAAGATGCTTTAGACTTGTCATGCCTGTGTATTTCAAGTACGTGCTTATAAGGAAAATTAAAAAAGAAAATGAGACGAAGACAGTCATGTGCGGGCCGCGGGCCGCTAGCGAGCGGTCCACAGGCCGCATGCAGCCCGCGGGCAGCGTATTTGAGGCCCCTGCGCTATATGGTGCGAGAGCTACATCACGCCGCCGCAACAATGTTGGAATGTGCAGGAATGGCATAGGTCCATTAAACAAGGCGTGGGGCAAGGTGTATTCGCTTGGCAAAATATCTGGCTTGAAAAGCGACAATGACGAATTCCGTGCCGAGTAATGTCCCCTTACCTCTAGTTGATATGCATCCGGTGAGTAAGCGTCGAGAAGCTTAGTTGCGCTTGTATACCAGACTGGAACGAACCCAGAAAATAGATCGAAATCGCTTCGTCTACCTTCTGCCAGTTCCACCCGCACAGTCGAATGGCCACCTTTTATACTAGTACAACAGTGTTAAAAAGGCATACATCTTTATATTATGAAAAAAAAAGAGCACAGCGCAAACCGTGAATAATGCATACTGCTGAAAACTGCAAGGAGAAGCCCTCAAAGAGGAGTTTTATAGATGACATTGAAGAGTGGCACGACGTTCGGGGACAAGATAAATGAGCTTGACAGCTATGTTCATTCTGCAGGGGTCCACAAAGACATCCTAAATTTGCTTCAGTGGTGAAAGTTAAGAACCATGGCTGTCGATGCCTGCACATTTAGCAAGGCAGATGTTGTGCGCCCCTGCGGCTAACGCAAGCAGTGCAAGAAACTTTAGCGCGACAGGATATGTGATGCAATCGTGCACTGATTGCTTAAAGGCAGAATCTTGATAATTTGACTTTTCGCACAATAACGTGTGAAAAAATAAACTATAAACTATGCCACAAAAAACTTATAGACTGTGTATACTAGCAGTGGTGTGATATATGAAAAGAATGCTATGACATATAACTTTTTTCTTCCTATACCAGAGTCCTTCAATGCTATGCTGGTACGTATTCCTAAAAACTGCACGTGGTGCACGCGGTTCGTTATAATTTTTATCTAGGTTAGTGTATTTACAACAAAGGTCACAAATTTGGCTCTTTTCCTATATTTCTCTTGCTGTGGCAAGGTGCTAATATGCTAAAGACAGGTGTTACATATCGAGAATGGCGTATGATTGGCTTTGTGGTTAGATCATGCTTTAAATTTCAATAGAGAGCGTAATAAAAACAAAGTGAAGAGAGCGTTCTGTTCTCTTTATCTTCTGTTTATATTGCGCTCCCTATCGAAACTGAACCCATGCTGCCAATCACTTTCCTTGCTACAATATCTGCTACAAAACGCTCTTGATGTACTTGCATTGTACTTGCTGAAAAAACAGCCACAGTATACCACTGCCGAACAAACGTTCATTGTAGCCAGTATGTCCACTCAACTGCTTCCACCGTGAGCCCGTTTTTAAAGAAATTACCGTAGGTTAAAGTATAATTGTTAGCGAAACATGCGCCAACAAAGCGTAGATATTTGCCACTTAAAACACCTTGCTGTCGATCCCATGTTCGGGCAACACCACCTAGATTCGTCGCTCGGGCCCCTGTCGGGCCCGATCTGTGGTCGGGCCGGGCCGGGCCGGGTAGGCAAAATTTTTTGTCGGGTTCCGGCCGGGCACGGGTGTCGGTTTGAGTCACCGGGTCGGGTTCGGGCGGGTAAACTTGAACGAGTTCCGGGCCCGGGCCAGGCCCGTGCAGTGATCTACCCGCTACACATCTGTAAGGTATTATGTGCAATTTGTTGATGCTGCATGTGGCTGATAACGATGAGGAATCATGGCTGAACACTTTGCAGTGGGTGGGAAGCATTAAACTACACACTCGTTGCACAATTAGCCTTGTGTGATGACTGGTTGTTATTTTGCTCTTTTGCCACGCTATATTACATAGGTTAATGCGATTCCTTGCCCGGCATGACGCCTGCATAGGGTCTTCTTGCGAATTAGTTTCAAGCGCCAGCGTGGCTTTCTGGTAGAATACTCTACTGCCGCGCAGAGGGCCCGGGTTCAAAACCCACTTACTATTCAATCCTGGATATGGTATCATTTTATTTTTTCATGTCTATCGGTTTCGCCGGCGCCGACGATGACACTGATCAACGCAGGAACGGGCGCCAATGAGCTGCGCTTTAAAAGAAACAGCCTACTGCTGTTATTGCAATTCCACATTTCTTAATCGTTCGTAAATTCGTATGGCAAAGCGGACCTAAGTTTTCCAACAAATCACAATGATTCAGAGCTTTCGTAACAAGCTTCTAACAATCCTGTCATTTTAAGAATCTTGTAATCTCTCTCTATGATTAACATGTTACCGAACAAGGAGTGTCGCCGGAGCCGACGTTTCGAAAACATGTCTTGCTTTTGTCATGGCAACGTCAAGCCCGCACAAACAAAGAGAAAAGTGTCCTTGACAAAACGTTGGCAGCTCAAGCGACAATCTCCGTTCGAGCCATTCTTTAAGATAACTTGAATCATTCATATTCCTACATGGGCACTGCTATCTTGTTTGAGTATTCCTTGCTGTGTGCTTTTCGACGCGATACCACAGGGGCAGGATTCTGTGGTGTAATGCGTACATGGAGGCTTTGCAAAATCACTCTCGCTGTTAGTCTTTTCGTTTCTATGAAATAGTAGTATTTCAATGTATACATATGCTTGTGTGCATGGACTTACGTTGTACTGGATTTAGGATTACGAGTACCGCCGTGAGCACTGAGCACGTTTAGCGAGAACATGGCAGCGCGTGCAGCACATCCGCAGTTCGCTTACGGCGTGGTTATATTTACTATGGCGCCCATCGCGTCATCGGTGTGCACCTTCGACGATGGTGCACTCAGATGACACGGCGCGCGATGGCCTCACAGTATCGCCGCTAACGCACTGCGCATCTGCTGAGCTTCGCGTTTGTGTACGTAGGCGTCGCTGATAGAACAGTACGGCACGTGCTGCCATGTTCATGCTAAGCGTGCTCACGACTGTACAGCGCACGTACTCGCTGGTGTACTTAAAGGACCCGGGTCCTAGTGGAACTGTCTAAACAGTTTTGGCCGCCAAATCCCTCCAGCACGTTTGGTAGGAACATGAGCTTGTGCTGAACTGTCTTGAATGTACCTGCTGTTCATCCAGCAGTAGATGATCGGGTTGTACATAGAGTTGGACATGGCGAGCCAGTAGATGGCCAGGTAGACATGCTGGATATACTCGGACTGAGTTATCTCCGGGTGGTGGTGTGTGGCCAGGAAGTACACGTGGTATGGTAGCCAGCACACGGCGAAGATTACCACCACCACGATCATCATCTTCACGATCTGCATGAGGAGAATGAGAGAAAAAAAAAAGAGAGCGGACATTTGAAACTGATTTGCGAAGCTCACAGAAACGCTGAGGAGAGAAGAAGTCTCAAGTATCTGGCGTGCACAGACACGCAAAAGAATTCCACCGATGGCTAAGATACATAGGCACTGGTAGAGAGATGCGAGAGCATATGTCGTAATAGGAAGATTAACTTGTCTCTCTCTCTCTCTCTTTCTCTCTCTCCCTCTCTCTCTCACACACACACACACACACACACACACACACACGCGCGCGCACACACACACACACACACACACACACACACACACACACACACACACACACACACACACACACACACACACACACACACACACACACACACACACACACACACACACACACACACACACACACACACACACACACACACACACACACACACACACACACACACACACACTACATCCAGCGCTTAATGTAGCGCTAATTCCGCTCTAATCCAGCATTCATTCTGCGGTTAATAAAGCGCTAACGTAGTTCTTGCGTAGGTCTTGGCGTAGTTCTAAATCCTTCGTTAAATCCTGCGCTAATGTCGTTCGTGTTTAGGACCTGGTGTAGTTCTCAATCCCATGCTAAATACTGCATGCTCTAATGTTGTTCTTATGCAGGTCTTGGTGTAGTTCTAAATCCTGCGCCTAATGCACCTCGACTACCGTGAAACCTGAGGAAGTGCGTAGCACGGGCAACCCAGCAATTTCCTGGGCAATCGCGTGCTTGCCGAGACGGTGGCGCCCACTCTTGCGCAGCGCGGATCTCAGCCCGATGTTTCAAAAGCGTTTTTCGCTATTTTAGTTAAGCTATTGCGATTAGTTCTTGGTTGTTTCAGTAGTTTGTATTTTTAGACCGTTTATTTTGCACTGGTTTGAGCATTATTAGCCTTGTTTCATGCCTATATTTACCACTGCATGACCATGCGACATGAGACAGTGGATGGACAAGCCGGGCCCATGAAGTGGTACACATTGAAAACAAGACACTCAGAATAGTAACAGTTTCGCCGCAAGGGCGAAGCAGTGGATTCAATAGCAACAAATTGGAATGTTATACGACGTAAGGCTCACTCCTTTAGCGTGCGAGCTCGCGTAGCTCAACAAAACTCTGGCGTAAGAAAACCTAGCCGCAGCAGCGAGCGATGCAATATTCGTGCTGTCTATATCGCTTCAACGCAAACTTTACGATGAGAACACAACATGTACAAAGTTATGAGCCGTAAGGATACGGTGCCCTGATCCCTGTCAAGACGCGGTGCGCGCGACCGCGTGCGGCCACGTTCGGCCTGTCAAAGTACACAGTTCCTGCCGAAGCCACGCAGCCCCTCTCCTGAACCTCTCCATGCGCCTTTCCAGCGACGGAGACGGCCGGCGCGTTTCTCCTCCGCTTGAGCCGTGATCGTACGCATCGTCTCACACACTTTAACTCGCACTCGAACATATGACGCGCGGGGCGGTGTTATCAAATTAAAAATTATACGGAACCTCACGGCGGTGCCGACACCGACGGCAAAATGCACCGGAAGTCTTCATATAATTACTGTCACAATAAAAAAACACATAGCCGTGCAGCGAGAAACAATATTGGTACTGTGTGCGTGGTTTCCAGTGAATATACGCTTACGTCTTCGGACTAAAAGCGAGCTCCAAGCATGTAAGCAATAACAAGAAAAAAAGCCCACTGAACTCATTATAAAGCAAATGTTATTAGTGACGCCAGGATTTGACCTGGCATGTGAATATGTACTAATGAGTGTTAGCGCTGAACAGTGATACTTTTGAACATATTTATGTCCGACAAAGACGACGTACTGCCATGGTCCCTTGCACGTCAATTCTGGTGTTTCCGTTCAAATCGCTCAAAGGGACACCAGAAAATTGTCCCTCAAGCATATAAGCTTTATACACACTTCCCGGGTGAGCATAATAAGCTGAAGACGCATGAAGGCGTTATATAATGCACAATAATCTATATAAAGATACCTACCTGCCATGTGTTAACACGTCAGAGCGCTTTGACCACGCAACGTAACCTTGTTTGCGAAAAAAAAAGAAAGTTCTCCTGTTTTATGTGCAATGGCGACGAATATTTTCCTATAGGTTCATTTCGGCTTGCCGCACCCAAGTCTTTCGCGAGCTCGCATTGTGGTTATTATTATTGTTATGTTTTCCTCGTGAGGTTGCATCCCTGAAACACACGCTGCAAAACATAATCACGCAGGCTCCGTGCGACACTTGCCTAATGTAAAGCAGCCGGAAAAACACTGTTCAGATTCATTGTCTACGCCTTGCTTGAGATGTCCTGAAGACCGAGCATTGGCGGAATGAGTTCAAAGGAATGAAATACGTGAAACGAAAAGAAAGAATAAACATAGATAGACGATCAATGGAGGCAATTCAAAACAGGCCGTGAACATTAAGTACAACAAAATAGAAAAAAAAAGTCGGTAGAAACAGCAAAGGAAAGCTCACCCTGTGTCGCGCACTTATGGACAACTTGTCAGGTTGCCAGTAACTGAATGAGTTTTACGAAGGAAAACAACAACAACAAACGAACACGGCCAGCAACAACAGCGCGCAGGCGGTGCGCGCACTCATCACTATGCGCATACGTTTCTGTGCTTCTATGGCGGGCGCTCGAGTGCCACTTGCTGTATAGATTGTGACACGTGCCCGGGGCGCGCGCCGCAGGTCCCAGCACCTGTAAACGTAGTAGCTATGGGAGAAACAAGGCACGACAAGTACGCCTCCAAGCTTTAAAGTGAGCCTCTAATAGACCGCGCGGAATTGTCTTGCGCCGGCGCGGCGCTTTTACTCGCCCTGAGGAAAGCGAGTGTACTGTCGCTAGATACCCGAGGGAACTCGGTGACGAAATTTTCGTCCTCGACTGAGGCGACGTCCAGTGGACCTGACGCGCTTCTTCCGATATCGAAAGCTTCAGAACATCGATTTCACTAAGGCCCCAGCTGAGCGCGAAAAATTAATGCCGCCGTCGAAACGAAATAGCTCGTCTTTCGAAACTTCGGTAGCAACCAGGAAGTACGTGCCTTTTGCGATCCGCAAGTAAAATTTAATCAGGTAGAGCGTTCAGTGTTCTTCAACACATATGAGGTCGGTATTAGTTTTGGCCCCGATATGCGTCGAGCTGCGTGCAGCTCGCTATTACCTAAGAGCTCAGAATTTCGGTGAGGCGCCCTGAAAAGCTGCAAGAAGATTTTAGCGGAAACGAATAGCCGATTTGAGTTACGTCGCGCACGTAGGATACGTAATTCCATTTCAGTCATCCATATCGCAAGTAGACATAGCATGGCTGGACTCTTCTGTTCCCATTCCATTATCTGTGTTCGAACTTGACTACGAAGATTTCACGGCACGGATTTGAACTTCCTTTCAATTGTGTACACCTAAAACTCTTGAAAACCATTTTTACACTTTTGTCGTCGAAAGTTGAACGCGTTGAGTTAAAACAATAATGGTGGCTACTGTACCATGACCTGTGTATACAGTGCTCAGCATAGCAGTGCGCTTTGTTACAGTGCACCTTGTGTTGTGTGTAAGGGGTGAACTTGCCTGAACGAGCGCGCAGACATAATGAATTCTAAGTTGATAGCTGGGTCAATAGTGTTAATCTTCTGTTTGCTTGACCATCGAAATAAACACAAAATTGGTGCAGGAGTAGGCAATAGAGTTCATCCCCATGGGATGAAATCTATAGCCTACTCTGAAATCTATAGCCTACTACAACAGGCCAGGCTGCTGGAACAGCCAGCTTTTACCGACCGTCATGTGGTAATTCGCACTCTCTGAAAAGTTCGACATATGCGAAGAATCTGTTTCCTGATGCTCCACTTGTGGTCTTGGTGCTAAAATTGTGAATACCATGATGTGAACGTGTTCTTACATTAGTTGTGATAATGGCTGCTGAATATTCGAAGAGTATTCACTATTCGATTCGTATTTCATTCAACCTTAGAGATAACTATTCGCAACACTCTACAGAGGATGAGAAGGTGCCTCGACATCTTGCGATCATTTATTGAAAAAGAAAAAGAGTCAGTTTCGCCGCAACAGCGAAACAATAAATGCAATAGCAACAAATTAGAATGTAACGCGAAGAACGGAAAGCAGCTCAAAATTTCCAGTGCGTCGCTCAAGCGCAAAGGACGCACAAAAAGAACATACACAGGACGAGCGCGAACTATCAAGCAGGGTTGCCAGGTTTGGCTAATTTGCGCCAATTTGGCTACTTTTTTAGGCCGGTAGCGGCAGAAAAAAACGTCTTGGCTACTTGGCTACTTTTTGGCTAGTTTCGTGTTGCCTCGGTTTGAACCAAATTATCAATATCTTGGGGCGTCGCAGCCGATGGCGTTCGAGTATGCGGTATCGAAACATTGTAACTAAGCTGCGCTTCCAGCTCCTAAAATTTAATTTGGTGCTGGCATTGCATAAAAGAAAATACTTTTGGATAAGTAGCTGAGACACAGGGGAAATTGGCTCCTCATTTCGCAGACCCCCTATTGCCGAAGGTGACTTCAAACTGTAATTGGAAGTAAATAGAACAGAAAGCGCTCCGCATCCAGGACTCCCCGCACTCATCGCCGTTAGAAATCGGACATCTGACGAACTGCTCGTCTCGTTTCTTAGGATTAGATACGGACTGCTACTCGAGACTATTAATTGCTTGGATTTGTGACCACGCGAGAAACGATTGCGGAAGTGACTACAATTTATGCTGCAATCACAGCAACTGTGATTTTGAGCGCACTCATGCAGTACTCATTTATATTGTCACCGGTACTTCTAGCCCTCTTTAAGAAAAATCACGCAAGACGCATGCAGAGAATGCCATTTCTGCAACGGCGCAAGAAACTTCATCATCGTGCATGGAATGACTGCTAAAGTCAACGATTTCTGCCAATATCTGAGAAATTATTATTCTGAAGCCTTGTTTCTGTACTTATTGACATTTACACCATGAATTTAGTCACCCGAATAACATCGTCGCATCTGTTTTCACACAGGCGTGCCTACTTTTGGCCACTTTTACTGCCCTTCGCTCAAGTTGGCTACTTCTTGGTTGGTTTTTCCGATTCCTTGGTTATTTTTTGTCTTTTCGACCAGGCAACCCTGCTATCAAGTGTCACAGCTCGACACTTCAGGCGCACTGCTCAAATATAAAGAAGGACGCTCGAAACGAACGCACAGGTATACACAGGACGAGCGCGAACTAACAACATTCACAGTTGTTACTTCTTTCTGTTTGAACAGCGTGCTCCTTTCGCAAACGCGGCCGCTGTAGCGAGCGAAGTGACCTTCGTAGGGCAAAGTGCACCTGGCGAGGCAGGAGGCACGCGCGCATCGCAACGAGCGGGGCGACGACCTTGAAAGCGCGTCCCTGAGGCCCTCTAAAGGGCCCTCGCGCCCTTCGCGCCATCTCGCTGGTGACCACGAATACACACATGGTGTATATAAATAGCTCGCCGTTAGTACGCTGTGGGACGAACAGTTTATGGCCAGCCGTCTAACGCCGCGCGCTGCGGAGCGAAAGGTCGCCCGTTCGAATCCAAGCTTCGGAAAGTATTTTTTCTGAATTATTTTTCTTTGTGGCTTTTATATATACATATACATATACGGGGCATGACGGCGACACCGACGGCAAAAAAAAAAGTCACAGTTTCGCCGCAAGGGCGAAGCAATGAATGCGATAGCAAGAAATCGAAATGTCACACGAAGAACCAGAAGCAGCTCGATACTTGCAGCGTGCCGCTGAAGCACAAAGATGGACGCCCTAAATAAACGCACAGGCATGCACAGGGTAAGCGTGTACTAACAACTGTCACAATTGTTACGCCTATGTGCTTGAGCAACACGCTGCAAGTGTCGACAATGGAGAATCAGACGCTTGCTTGCTTGCTTGCTTGTCCTCCTCTCTAACTTTCCTCCCCCCTTCACCTTCCCCAGTGCAGGGTAGCCTACCGGGCTCAGCCCTGGTTAACCTCCCCGCCTTTCTTTTTATTCTTATTCTCTCTCTCTCTGACCCTCAATTCTTAGCTCTTACCCACTACGGGGTAGACGTTCTTAGATATTTCTTCTTTTAAACTGCGGCGCGTGGAGTGACCCTCTGCGTCTCCTACCACAGGGGGCGTCTGATGCAAGGTGTGCCCGGTGTTCTTTGTCTTTTTTTTCCTTCCACATCCCGAGTGGGTACAGGAAATGGCCACTTTGTCGTGCGCGTCTCAAGGGCAGTATTCGAAATGAAAGAAAATTAGGAGCGCTGAGTCTGCAAGTGTCGACAATGAAGAATCAGAAGCTCTAAGATATTTCTTTTTCTTTTAAGCTGCGGCGCGTGGAGTTACCCCATGCGTCTCCAGCCACACGGGGGCGTCTGATGCAAGGTGTTCCCGGTGTTCTTTCTTTTTTTTTCCTTCCACATCACGAGTGGGTACAAAAAAGGGCCACTTTGTCGTGCGCGACTCAAGGGCAGTTTTCAAACTGAAAGAAAATTAGGAGCGTTGCGTGATAGAAAACACGCTCACGCTCCTCCGAGATTTGCTTACCACCAGCGGTACATGGTGTCTATAAATAGCTCGCCGTTATTTCGCCGGCGCATACATGGCATGTGGCTGCAGATTAACTCATCGAGCACAGAAATCCACACTGGTGTGTCAGGGAGCGTGCGAAGCACCTCTCTCAAACTCACCACGCTTTCAATAAAGTGATCACGAACAGGACGAACAGCCTGGTGAACATGTTCAAATTCCGTTTTCGTTCTCCACAAGGCGTGGAGGCCCAGGAGCATAAAATAAATCATAAGGAATGCCCTCTGATGCGTCTACCGGCAAGAAGCGTATTCCATACGGGCTGAGGGGCAACTCTTTCTTTAATGTGCGCTGTAGCACATCCCAGTAGAAAATGGGATCCCAACAGTCCAGGAAAACATGTTCTATTGTCTCTGGTTTTTTTACATAAATAGCAATTGGCTGTCCAGGGTATGAAGAAGCCTTTATCGCTAAGCCAAGTTTTAACAGGAAGCGTGTTTGTGTGCAATTGAAAGAAGAAGGTTTTAACTGATGGTAGTACCGGCATTTTCTTTACTCTTTTCAAAACGTCCTGTCCTGGGCCTCCAAGGTGTGGAAAGCGGTACAAAGGCACTGGTAGAACGCTTTCAACAAGATCCACATACAATTTTTTCTTGTTAACGGTGCCCAGGTACTCATGAGTGAATCGAGCACTCAGCATCCTATACGAAGCAATCACCTCTCGCAGATACCAAAGCGTGGCCGACGCGTTTTATGTATGTAACCAGTGACTTCAAATGTGTAAGTCGGGAATAAAGAAAAAAAAATGGCGTGTGGCTGAGTTGCCTAACGCAGCGCGCTGGGGAATGAGGGGCTGCTGGTTCGAGTCCGCGGTCGGGTACTTCAGAATTTTTTTTCTTCTGCTTTACTTTTTTGTGCCTTTTTTATACAGGGTGTCCCAGCTATCTTTAGGCAAGGGTTAAAAAATACAATATTAGAGGCAGGCGAGTGAAATCACTTGCAAATTACTGACAGTCACCTTGCGCACCACAGACAGTTTTTTGTTTGGTAATTAACTAATTTGTTAATTAGGATTATTTAATTAAACTGATAAATATTGACTGTAGGCAAGAAATGCGGCTTGCAAAGTTCGAGAGCGTCTTCAGAAGCCCCAATTCCATTTTTTGCGATAAAGAAGGCTCACGTATACCATATTTTTCAAGCTGCAAAGAAAGCCCGCGAAATACAAAAAGAACCACGTGACTAGCGCATTCGCCCGCCGCGAGAATGCTGCCCTCAGCCATGGTTTGAGCGAAAGAAATCAGCTGCGGCCGCGACTCGCCGGCTCCGTTGCAGCGGTAGGCCGATAAGTCGACGGTGGCTTTTTCGGCCCGCGTCAGCCAGATGGCGCGCGTGACGGTGCAAGTTGTAGCGAACGCGGGTCAAGAAACCCTCGTCAACTTATCGGCCTGCCGCTTCAACGGAGCCGCCGAGTCGCGGCTGCAGCTGATTTCGTTCGCTCAAACCATGGCTGAGGGCAGCATTCTCGTGGCGGGCGAATGCGCTAGTCACGTGGGTCTTTTTGTATTTCGCGGGCTTTCTTTGCAGCTTGGAAAAAATGGTATACGTGAAACTTTCTTTATCGCAAAAAATGGAATTGGGGCTTCTGAACACGCTCTCGAACTTTGCAAGCCGCATTTCTTGCCTACAGTCAATATTTATCAGTTTAATTAAATAATCCTAATTAACAAATTAGTTAATTACCAAACAAAAATTGCTTGTAGTGCGCAAGGTGACTGTCAGTAATTTGCAAGTGATTTCACTCGCCTGCCTCTAATATTGTATTTTTTAACCCTTGGCTCAAGATAGCTGGGACACCCTGTATATATATACATACACATATCCGGGACATGACGGCGTCGACAGACGGCGACGGCAAAAATCGGCCGAGAGTGTCCATATAATTGCTATCGCAATAAAAAAGCCGAGTGTCCATATAATTGCTATCGCAATAACGCTTAGCCGTTCAGCCGCAGGTTTCGGGTTGCTACTGCTGCCACCAGGTATATGTGTGGGTGGAACTATAGCCGGCCATTTTTTTCTTATTTGTCTTCTTTTTTGACTACACTGCACTCCCCTGTCGATTACTCTTCAAGTTTTCTGAAGTTAAAATTTGACAAGCCGGAACCAGAAAAAAAGTAGGTCATTTAATGTCGTAACGGTTGCGAGTTAGTGAGCTCTGTGCTGACAGCCGTCATCAGCGTTTCGAATACACGGACTTTGAGGAGGGAGACAGAGAGAGGAAGGGCCATAAATATGACGACCGGTTATGAGTACCGAGACAAATGGCGCGAGCCGGGGCGTTTATATCGCGCGCGCTGTTACAAGAAGCGCCCGCGTTGTTGCCACCGTGTGCCTCACGTGAGTCAAGTGGCTGATAGGGTGAGGACGATGGCCGGCGCAGGTGGCGCCCATTGCTCGTTCGCTCCGGTGTGCCACGAGGAGCAGCAGCAGTGTGCACGACGCCGGTTCGGCAGCTGACACCGAGTTGAAATGCAGGCCGCAGTGCCAGCAGCCGAAGGCATTCGCGAACGGGATCACGTCCCCCGGGACCGCCACCAGCATTCCGCGGCACCCAAGAACAACGCAGCCGCTAAATGGCTCGGCGGTAATAGGGCTGCCCTCTTTTGCGCCACTCCGCGTCTTTACACGCTTTTTTTTCTCTGCTTCCTCAGCCTACTCTAGCCTATTCCTCTCGCCTGCCTAACTTTCCGGCGCTGCGGGTTGTTCCCTGGTTTCAGAAATCAGGAGTCGTAGCAGATGCCGGCTTCTACACAGCGCGGACCACTCTCGCTTCTGTTTTTTTTTCTTTATTCCCTGCTGCTCGCGCCAAACTTTCAGCGCAGAAACCCGTTACCTGATAGGGTGAAGCACAAATTCTATTCCGGGTGCACGCGAGAGTGGAAAACAGAGCGCACTCGGTGTTCTCCATTCAAAAGGGTGGGGGTTCTTTCGATCGCGAGGAGCCCTCCACGCACGCTGTTTGCACAGCCCTGGTTTGTGCGGCTGTCTGTGGAAATCAAGATGGGCTACGCGAGCAGGAAGCTGAAATCAGGCAGCAAGAAAAAAAAGGAAACTGAGATTGCCGTTTAAAAACGTAAGCGCCCGGCCGACGAGTAAGTGTGCACGTAAGAGCGCAGTAGTTGATTACAAATGCAACCGCCTTTAACTGAACAATTAGACGTTGGACTAGGAAAAATGGCTCGTGTAGCCGAATGACTGGGTGTGTGAATTTGTCCCTAGGCTCAAAAGGCTATCTATCTATCTATCTATCTATCTATCTATCTATCTATCTATCTATCTATCTATCTATCTATCTATCTATCTATCTATCTATCTATCTATCTATCTATCTATCTATCTATCTATCTATCTGTCTGTCTGTCTGTCTGTCTGTCTGTCTGTCTGTCTGTCTGTCTGTCTGTCTGTCTGTCTGTCTGTCTAGTCTATCTATCTATCTATCTATCTATCTATCTATCTATCTATCTATCTATCTATCTATCTATCTATCTATCTATCTATCTGTCTGTCTATCTATCTATCTATCTATCTATCTATCTATCTATCTATCTATCTATCTATCTATCTATCTATCTATCTATCTATCTATCTATCTATCTATCTATCTATCTATCTATCTATCTATCTATCTATCTATCTATCTATGCTGTTTCACGTAACTAGAACCACATATTAAAAAAGAATCACAGCATATCCACGTGGTGAATGATGATGAGTGGGGCGAAGCTCCGGAGAGAATCATCGGTAAACCGTGAATGTTCTGTGTAACGCCCCATCAATCATCATATGAAGAGTGAGAAACACTGTCTGTATATTACAAACATGAAAATTCATGATTTTTCTTAATTAGATGATGCTTGGCTTGCGTTGTCCCTTCATTATCACGGCTTTATGGTCCGTGAAGTGAAGGGACAGCGGTACTTGTACGGGCTTCAACTGGAAATTAGAAAATACCAGGTCTATACACGTCCCTCGGATGGTCTTCTCGCCGCAGCCGTGCAGCTTGTCGAGCAGCTTCAGCTTCGCGGGCTCGAACGGCGGAATCTGCTTCGCGGCGTCGACGTTCAGCTTCGGCCTCGCGTGCTCTCACCTCAGGATTCTGTCTGCGAGCGCGCGCTGCCGCCGCCTTCCGTGCCCTCCGTTCCGCAGCCTTGTCTTCCATCTGACGACTCCGAGCTAAAGAGAAAGCGTGCCAAGAGGGAGCCTCATGGCGCGTTACTTCTGAAATGTTTCTTCGGGTGTCGTTGAAAACACGAGACGTAGTAAAGAAGAAAGAACGCCACACAGGCGAACACGCAAAAAACGAGAGTCTCACTCGTCAACGTCGTCTTCTTCTTCTACTGCATACCAGAACGCGCGCTTCTCACGAACTAGAGGTGGCTACTACAAACCTACAAACCTACAAACGGAGGATGGACAGACCCACGGCATAAGGAGCTTCGCCCCTAAAAAAATGAGGCGGTTAATAGCCGCAACTGAATGAAACTCACGACATACAGTCTGCCGTCATATGGCAATCATTAGGGTATTTTTTATATTGTACTTAACTGGTTCAGATCAGTAATGAAAAATGTTTGATGTTCACTTCAGGGCCAACTGCGTTTCGTCACGTTGTAGAGGGCGTTCCAAAGCGACCAATCCCATTTTTAGAGCGCAGCTCTTAGGCGCCTGTTCCTGCGTTGAGCGGCGTCGCCGTCGGCGTAACCGATAGAGCGAATGAGGACAAAAGAGAGCGAAAGAGAGAGTGCCCCAAGGAGGTTTCTACCATGAGAGGCAGCGAGCCGCTGTGTTAGCGTCTGCAATGCCACGTGCCTGCTTGCGCTTCTTGTGACAGCGCATCGCATGGCTCTCGCGCACGGGCACGAATAAGTGGGTTGACCTGCGAGGCTTGGGAGAAGAAGATGTGCGTTGGTCGAAGGGACACTTTGTGTGTGGAACGCTCTAGCGGACTCTTAAATTTTGCATTTAGCTTTCCGGGCACCAGTTTGCCCGGGCGCTTATGAGATGCGCACCAGCGCAGCTCATATCGCCCGTCCCTGTGCTGAGCGTCGTCGTCTTCGTCGTAACCGGCAAAGCGAACGCAGACGAAAGAGAGTGAACGCGCAGCGTAGCGGAGGATGAAAGACGGCGATAGCGAGGAGAGCTCGAGGAGGAGGGAACCAACGTTTATTGATAAGTATCTATAAACGTCGGAGGGAACGACAGTGGCGAGACGACAGGTTCCGCGGCGGCCACCCGCGCCACCACAGTAGTGCGCGCCGTCGTGCGGTCGCCGATGACGTCATCATTACGGCATGCGGTGAGGGCGTCCACCAATACCATATCTGGATATAAAGCGCTGCATGAACGGATGCCTGTCTGCGGCGGCTGTTGTGGAACGCGGCCACGCGCTGCCTTCGGCGGTCCCCCGGTTAGCAAGGCACTCGCGCTACGCTCTGTCTGCGGCGGTTGGTGTGAAATGTGCTCTCTCAAACATTTCTCTCCCAAATTGTTTGCCTCAACTTATCGCAAAATCAAAACACCTAAACAGGTGCGCTCAGAAGCCGCATTAGGCAATATCGTAATCGTCGGTGAATTTTTTGTGGCAAGCAACGTAGTGATTTTTTTCCGGCGTTTAAAGAAAGCCCGCGAAATATGAAATAAAACCACGTAACTGCGCTCGTGCGCTACCGTACTGCTGGAGCACTCTCAAATGTGCTGAGCAAAACAGTCGGCGCGTGGACCGTGGGCAAATGAGCGGCCGTGGCTCTAGGCATCGGCTTCCCAGTGCGTTATCAGGTTGACGGTCTGTACGCCGGTTGTTTCGCACGAAGCAAGGCTGAGAGCGCTACATTGCGGTAGCGCATGAGCGCAGTCACGTCATTTTATTTCATATTTCGAGAGATATCTTTAAATGCTGGAAGAAAGGAACGCAGTGAAACATGTATACGTTGCCTCAAGAAATTGGATCGGTCGTTTTGGAAAGCCCTTTACAACGTGAGGAAACGCACTTGGCCCTAAAGTGAATAATAAATATGTTACATAATTATTCTTAGTTAGTTAACTAATTAAGTGCAGTATAAAAGTACCCTAACGAGTGCCTCATAACGAAGGCGGGGTAAATGCAGGAACATCTGTGTACTTAGATTATGCACACAAGACCACGGGGGGTAAAATTTAATCTGGAGCACCGCACTACGGCATGGCTCATAATTATGCTGTGGGTTTCACAAGTAAATCCAAATGCTAAAGTCCTTACAACAGTATAGCTAAATGATCGAACACCTGGTTGACAACGCGCCTTAAGACTTGCTTTTACTGTGGAACGCGCCCTTCACGGAATACAGAAGAATGTTCTCTTCGGAATTAGCGCAGCTCATGTTAACATTGCCACCTGTACCAGCGCTGGACCACCTGTACAGCGCTCGTCCGTGTCCCTTCTGTTCCATTCCGTCTTCGCAGTTCTCGCGCTGTACCCAAACATGCCACCTGTACCATCTGGTCTGACGGAATTGCGATTGAAATGTTAAAGGTATTGATCCAAGCGTCCCCGAACGAAATCGATTCAGCAACTCGACAAGGAAAGCATGGATGTTATATAAATTAAAGATCGCCAAAATGATTTTCCTGCTTAAAGAGGCAAGGGGTCTGCAGGGTATCCTGTCCACAAGTGAAAACCGAGTTCTTTAACATCAAATGTCATTAACGGGCATATAATCAATTTTAGTGATAAAATTAATTTTTTGAGGTTCTACCAAAATGGATTGAGATTTCGTTATTCGATATGGTACGCGTGTGTAAACTTTGCCCATGTCGCATTCAGATTGCCCACCAAAAACAAATAAAAAATATATATAACAAGAAAAAAAATTAAATGAAAAGGACATTGCCGTGAGTGAGTCTACTTTGATTTATAAGTTCGTGACGCTAATTAATAAGTAAGGGAAGAGGAGTAGCCGGAGCCATGTATAGGCACCAACCCCTCCTTAAACACATTTAATAAAAAAAAAAACGGTACGTGGTTTCAATTACCGTAGATATACATATGTGAAGGCTATGGGTGCGTTGAACATGCGATTGTCTTAGCTCGGTTACGCAAGCTACGGATTTCTACCATATACAGTGCCGCAAAATAATTTTACGGCGAACCTGTATATGGCTAGGGTATTACGTTTGTTAGCGAAAAGCTTTAATGATTGACTATTTCATGTAGAAAAGATTTACCTTCCCTGACATCATAGTTGTAAATATTTGTATCAGGTTCACTTGCACATTTCATATTTGTTTATATTCCTTCTTTTAATTATTATATTCTTCCCACTCTTCTGTAATCGTTTAATCCCATTCGCCATCCCTAAACAGAGTAGCACGGTACATAGACGCCGGCAAAAATATCTGTGTTTCCAATAAATAGTCCCTCTCTCTCTTTTGTTAATAATAATGTTATCGGGGATTGACGTCCAAAAACCAAGATATGATTATGAGAGACGCCGTAAAGGAGGGCTCCGGAAATTTCGACCAACTGGGATTCTTTCACGCCTCTAGCATTTCGCCTCTATCGAAATGCGACCGCCGCGACCGGGACCGAACCCGCGACTTTCGGGTTAGCAGAAAGTCCCTAAATTTTTTCTTTTTACTTAAGTACCGACAACTGCCTCCTCTCCCGGTCCTCTCTCACGCTATAGTATACTCACGCGCAGCTGGCGTCTGCCGCCATTTTCTTCCTAACTTGGAAGATTTACAAAACCATGTGCGTCGAAGTACATTAGCCACGCATCTTTCAGCGGACAATATGCTAACGCGACGCGCCTTTCTCCTCCCGTCAACCCCCTGTCATTAGTGAATGGGGGACGCATTTCACTGGGTGCTGCAAAAGCGTTAGGAAGAACATGGCTACCAAAAACGAGCGTTTAGACAATGAGATTCGTCGGCGGCGCTTCAATGGATGTCGGTACTTAAGAAAGAACAGGGAAAAATCTAGGGACTTTAACTATAACCACTGCTCCACCGCGGCGGATGCTCACTCCTCTGTTAGCGAGCAAACACGAATGTTCCACAGAAATTGGGCGAACCCCACTACTCACCCCTGGTCCACTAAAAATGAAGAAGGCAACACGCGGGCGGCTAACACAAATTAAGATCGTGGACGATACGCTAAGCCAGACAAGACGACGCACGTCGTGGCAAACAGACGCATGATTCTGAAATGAAAAATTTTAAAGGAACGTACGCTGAATTCAAAAGGGACTTTCTGGACAGACATTTTCGGATTTAGTTGCAGGGTATGGTTCTAAATGCTGTGTCACTTCTGTGTCGTGTGCTAAACAGCTTCGCGGATCATCCACCTTCACAGAGTGCAATGGCTCCATTTTTTTTTAAGAAAGTGAGAATTATGTAGTTTTCAAAGATATTCTTCTAGTAAACGCAAAAAAAAACAAGAAGTGCATCTCAGGCATTCGTGACCAAAGCGTGAGAGGAAGCTGTGAATGGTTACATTTATGCTGACGACGTTGCTTCTTGTTTGCTAGGCCGGTGTCATTTACTCCCTTTACCGAATTTCGCAGTCGCATTAAAAAAAAAAAATCTGGAATGCTGGCTGGATAGCTTACACGTGGAGCTGAATGCTTATAACCGGTAGCACGGTTACTGCTAATATTGTCAATACTAATATTGTTTTCCTCGATTAAAGACCCAGAACACACAGCCCTTATTTATCAGCTGCAAGATATCGCGCAAGTAGAGCAAATCTGATATAATAATACAATAACTGCTGGGCTTGAACGTCCCAAAACCCCAATCTGATTATGAGAGACGCCTTAGAGGAGGGATGTGGAAATTTCGACCATCTCGTGTTCTTTAGCGTGCGCCTAAATCTAAGGACACGGGCCTCTAGCATTTCGCCTCCATCGAAATGCGGCCGCCGCGGTCGGGATTCCATCCCGTGCCCTTCGGGTCAGTAGGAGGAAATATAATATAGCTCGGAGTTATTTATAGCAAATATGTTAACTTGTGCCTACGCACGCGTTCTTATGTAGCAATGAAAGAATTTCTACATGGGCATCGAGCGCAGCTTGTACAACCATAGATCGAACACGAGAAGAATATCTCTTTTGATACATACAAAATGTCAGATATTAGAACTTGGCTGCGTTTTATTCTCCTATGCGCCAACATACAAGCATCGATCGTGGCTTACACGAGAACGAGAGACGTTAGGCCTGTGCTCAGGACTTCCTATAAATATGTTTTCTCTGCCGTATTTTCGCCAGGAAAAAGATCGAACATCATCCCACATATGTCCGATTTCACTTTCTGACTGTTTAGATTTTCTTAAGGCTACACGAACGACTTCCAATGTGCTCGCAAATAACATTCATTGCCAATTCTAATGAGCCTTGCTTCCGTTTAATTGGTGCAAGGTTTCATATATACCCCAATTAGTTCAATGATAACTCCAGCCAGTGATTGTACAATCTCGCGATGTGATTCGCATCAATAGCGTTAAATACTTCTATCAATTCTCCAAAAAATATCGATTGATAATCTTTTTAAAACCACGAGAACTACTATCTCAAGGCGTCATAAATGGATCACGAGAAACTCGTCTAAACGAACTATAGCAATAAATATTGTTGCTGCAACAGACGCACCGCAATACGAGGAAAAGTCTTGCATTGGAATGCGTTGTGCTGCACTCGACTGATTGCCTGCGTACGTTTCCATTTTACCCGCTGAGTTCATTTGTAATACCTTCAGCGCTAAGCAGACAAAACCATTCAAGTACGATGGCCGCTCTTCTTGCCGGCTCACCGTCAGAGCGCTGCTTCCTTTCCGTACCTAATGATTTCCTCATGCTAGTACTCTTTCAGTTTCTAGATCCCTCCCAGATATATGCAACGTGTTTATTTAGCTTAACTGTACTGGTCATAAAGGTTTATTTTTAAACGTTACTGCCGATTCCCCGAAAAAAAAAAAAGACATTACATTGCGGGCCATTAATTCCCGTTCTATCACTGACAGCGCGCATCATGGCTGCTAGGTTTCCGAGGCGTTCAATTACGAAAGCATTGTGAGGCCCAGTACTCGCTGCCCCTCCAGATTATAAGCAGCTCTCATTTCCCCGGGGAAGCGAATCCTGCAACACGACGGTGATCGCGGTGTCCATCACAAAAACTGCGATACTGCGTTTCCTCCGTGAACCTTTACTGACACGAATCTGATTCCGTGTCCTCCCCTCACTGTTTCTTTTTGTAATGAGGAAGGAACAATTAATCACCTCTTTCTATATTTTTTTTTTCTTGGAGCCACTTTACGGCTGCAAGAAAAGAAGAATGTTGAAACTGCCTCTCGGAAAAGTTTGCCGGGGCTTGACAGATTGTGCTCTTCTTTCATTTGAGTATTATAATCTGGTATTCAGCCGCATGTGGGTGTGTACTCCGCTGTCGAGTAATTATTTATGAAGCGAAGCCCAGCTAACCTCGTTAATTTGTACTTCTTCTTTTTTTTGTTTTTGTTGTTTTATGCGCTTAAAAACTATAATTATTAATTGTTCCTAGTATTTATTTTCCAGAATAAGACGGAAAGGCGGGATATTTGGTTTGGCTGCACTGCGGAAAATTTGCGCACACCACACGAACATGCAACGAAAGAAGTTCCCAAGGACCAGCGCAGACTGACAACTTACCGGTTTTTTTTTTCGTTCATTTTAACATAAAACTTCACCTTCCAACAACACGCAATTTATGCCAATCCTCAAAAAAAAAAAAATTTGGGGACGCTTAAGCTACGCCTTTAAGAGTTGAACGCCCCGTCCTCATCGCACTCCGTTTCGCTTGTCATTATGTTCAGTCACCCAGTCCCCCCCCCCCCCACACACACACACACACTCGACATACCTATAGTAAAGGTAAAGGTTTCCGTCCTCTTCAACAGCACTTTTATGACAACAGTGTATACCCACTACGTGTGTGTAAGAGTATCCGCGCACTAATGTGTATGCCCTTTGTAATGGGTGGCATGCTTTAAACCAGCAGCAATTACGCGCGTGATACTTTTTCGAAGTTGCGATGCACCCACTACGTGTTCGTAAGGGAACACGCGCAGTATTGTGTGTGCCTTTTGTAATGGGTGGCCGGCTTTAAACCCCCAACTCGTTATGCAAATCACATGGTGTGACACCCGATGGCAATATAAGCTTGTAACCCGTTTTACTGCGATATTACAGCTCGTACTGCCACTCCTATACGCAGGACGCGTATGTTTGTGAAGCATGAAATTTAATTTCGGTGCAGTTCCAAGCAATGGAGTGGCTCTGTGCTAGAACACCTTCTTGCCACGCAGACGGGTTCGATTCTCACTCGAACCTAGGATTTTTTATTATTATTGTATTTTATACAAGATGATGATTTTTCGCTTACAACCAACGACGCCGACACCGACGCCGACACCGGGATTTCTGCGGAACGAGCTCTTTAACGCTGTCACATTAGAATGTATTATTATATATTGGAATAATCCCCCCACGCCTTCACGAACCTAATGTCTATGAGCCGTATTTTTTCTATTATTAACAACAATAACTTCGTGATTTCTTTATTGACACAAGTTTCCCATTTTTTTTTCATATATAAATAATAAACTAAAACAAGTTTAATGAACTGTTTATAGTTTTTATTATCGCTCCATTTAATAGTACTGAGTTATTAATGAGCATATGTAACAGTCACGACATATGTAAGTGCATAAAAAATTATCTGTACGGACTCTATACGCTGTATGTACTGGACTATGCCCTTAGACTCTGCTCATGCTTTATACGCCGCATATTGCATATGTACATAGTGCTTCCGATTATTTTTAATTTTTCTATTCTTTTATTCTTCCTGATTTTTTTACCTTTGTGTGTTTCTTCAATAGTACTATCATGATGATGGGGTAGCCGGCTCTAACGTAGCCTACCTACCCATATTTTTTTCATATTAAAAAAAAAACAAGCAACAGCAACAACAACAATAACAACAACAACAACAACCTTTCACACTGTCGTGATGAACACGAAAGAACTTTTTAGGCGGACGCTAAATATCTGTAGTTCGTTGCAGCAAGAGGAGCTGATTGTTGCGACAGAGAGTCTTTTTTTATTTATATATGAAACAAGTATGGAAAGGTAGGCTACGTTAGAGCCGGCTATCCCATCATCATGATAGTAGTATTGAAGAAATACACAGAGAAGAAAGTTAGGAAGAATAAAAGAATAAAAAAATAAAACATAATCAGAAGCACTATGTATGTAGTACATATACAATATGTGGGGTATAAAGCACGAGCATCTTCTAAGGGCATAGTCCAGTGCATATAGCGGATACAGTCCGTACATATAATTTTTGTGCAGCTACACATATCGTGACTATGAGATATGTTCATTAATAACTCAACACTATCAAAGGGAGCAATAATAACGACTATAAACAGTTCATTAACTTTGTGTCCATTAAAAAAATCACGAAGAGCGTTGTCTGCTGATTGAATCTGGAAGCTGGAATATAATATTGTACGAAACAATATAGGACTTACTGCACACAATATTGCGCCTATAGTGTAACGGCTTCGCGTTATAGACGAAACTGCAACTCTTTAGGGCTTGAGATAGGTGGTTTTTGAGATTTGACTGCGCCTCTTGTCTCGTACAATAGGGCTTATCAGTACAAAAACTAAGAAATAACAGCGAACGCGTAAGAAGCACCACATATAAACCAAACCTGAGAATGGCAGCCCGGAGAGTTGCATGCTAGATAGGTGCGACTTCAGAGCGTGCGCACGCTGGGAACTCGAGCGCCATAGTTGCTACATCTCTGGCGAATGTGGTCAACTACAATAAATGAAACAATGTAAACGCATTCAGCAGACGCGTTTACCCTGCGCGAAGACAACACGGTAGAAACATAGAACACGCACACACACACGAGTACGCACGTTTCTACCGTGTTGTCTCCTTCGCGCAGTTTCAACGTGTCTGCTGAATCTATGAACCAACTAGGCCACCAACATGCCATACATCAGTAAACGAAGATTGTCTAATGAATGGCATGACGTTGTTGAAACTGTTACGGTAGTTGAAAAGTTGAACAGAGTCTCTCGTAGCAAAGAAAGTCCAGCACCGCGTTGTCATCAAGACCGCATGGCAAGACGATGTCACCAGCCTTCCCACGCTGCTCTCGAATTGACATTCGCAGCGGCAAGGGCAGGCACAGCTGGTAGCACTCAGACGAGGGCACGAATCGGCAGTCGTGCCCGTCAAGCTTTGGATTTACCTTTTAGTAAAACTGCACAACATTTGGCTGTGTTGTTAGGCGCCTAACTATTGTACCAAGGTAAATGCAAACACTAAAACCTTTGATAAGGCATCTAAGAAAATTGCCAGCCTTGCCCATGAAGGAACATCAGATGACCTAACTTAATCCCTATGAAAAAATACAGAACGACCTCTCATTCTGGATTTTGGTTGCTAAACCGCAATTATTACTTTGAATAAATGTCACTAGGAAGCTTAGAAGATGGCTTTAAAGGGCTCGTTTTTTTGTTTGTTAGACACAATAATAATGAGAACTAACAGACAATAATGTCAAGGGAGTACAGGAGATGTTACCTGTAATAATTGGGATATAAACGCGAAGAAAGTAAAGTGGACGAAAAGATATCTTGCCGCCGTCAGGGACCGAACCTGCGACCTTCAAATTACGCGTCCGATGCTCTACCACTGAGCTACGGCGGCAGTCATCTACACGTCCACTTTATTGGGTATATATGTGCATTTTTTAAACCTAGGAATGTTAATCAGCGCCGATCGCAGCCATGGCGGCGAGTGTGGAACACTCATTTTCTGCCTCTTGGCGTCACGTAGCACATGATCTTTTTACGAGCTGGCAGCTGACCAATAATCCCTCACCTACTACCTGAAGGCATCAAGTCTGCCAGAACGAGACCATTTCTATGAATGAAGGAAAGAAGATGGCTTTTAAGGGCTCGTTTTTTTTGTTTGTTAGACACAATATTAATGAGAACTAACAGACAATAATGCCAAGGAAAGTATAGATGTTACTTGTAATAATTGGGATATAAATGTAAAGAAAGTAAAGTGGATGAAAAGATAACTTGTAAGATTAAACCGAGCCTTCACTTTTGGCTAGTGAAATGGATATTTCCGTCCGCGCTAAAAGCGGTGCAGACTGAGATGTTTGCGTGATAGCAGGCCAGTAGTAGTTCTCCTGTCAACTGCCAGCCGTAAAAGAAGGTACGGACATTCAGATAAAGCACTCTCTCGTTTACGCGGACAAATCACCGGGCTCTAGAAAGAACGTAGAGCTAGGAGGGCCAAATTAAATTCCGCTTTGTTGCGGAGCGAGCGTAAAGAAGCGCCTCTTCTGGACACAGGTCGGCCGAGCGCAAGTTGTGTGTCCCCGAACAAGACACGGAAGATCGGCCAGCGTTCTTGAATTCTTCATCAGGAAGGCAACAGAGAACGGGGAACGATAGGGAGGCAACCGAGCCTTAAGGAGCGATTCTTACGAGCAGCGACGGTGGCCCGGAGACCCCTGCGTTCCCCCTCCTGCTCGCAGCGAGCGGTTTGGAAGATGAGTCTAGCGGTGCTCAATGAGAATCATCAGGGGGAAACACCGCGCGTGGAGATGGCATGCCAAGCCCCTCCGTGAGCCCCGAGCTGCTGTGCGCTCTTCCTTATCGCAGAGTGCGCTGCCCCTTCGGGACTGGGCGCGGCAAGCATCCTCCGCAGTGCGCTGGCGCGCGAACACACCACATCGCCGAAAACGGAGCGCGGACTTGTGCGCAACCATTTTATGGGCTCCTCGCTGATTGTGCCGAAACAACGCTCTGTCGGCAGCCGCCGGGCAAGAGGGCCTACGGCAGTTCCTCCCCGAACAAGAGCGGGGACAAACGAAAAGGACATGAAGGGGGGGGGGGGGGGGGGTAAGACGGCGGCCAGGGGAGCCCGGTCACCGCGAAGCGTTCCTGTCCCCTGAGGTATGTTTCGGTGTGGAAATTGCGCCTTCTGAACCTTCCGATGGTGTGCGAAAAACGGAAGGAAGCAAAACGACTGCGGGCACAAGTTGAAACGATCTGATGAGACAAAAATGTAAACCGCCATAACGGCAAGAGAAAAGAAAAGGAAAGCACCAGAACGTACGCTGCACCATAACAAATTGAAGAAGGGAGGCGGTACGGCGCTGAGCATCCCCGGTTATAAGCGGACTTCTCTCCACGTGGATCGGAATGCCGCAGCTATGGTTCGGCACAGATTGCGCTCGAAACGGGATTAAAGTGCGGCCCTTGCGAGACGAAACAACGTTGCAGGCACGCTCCACCGTTCCACAGGGACCACCGCCTCGCAGCGCGCCTTCCGATTTAGGCACGTGGCAAGGCTCACTTTTATGTGTTGAGAACATGAAATTTCGACTCGGGAACAAAAGAGCCATCCGTTTATGTCACAGTGCTTTCACGGGTGAAGCGGATAAATACCCGCAAGATTTCATGCAGAACTTTTATCAAAACCATTTTACGTTCACCAAATAATAATAAAAAACAAAGCTGATCCCTCCGTCATAGGAATCGGCATAACACGAAAGTGAAACGTGTCTTCACAGAGGCAGTTGAGCGTTTATTGTGCATTGTTTCGCCGCAAGGGCGAAGCAATGAATGCAATAGCAACAAATTGGAATGTCACGTGAAGAACGGCAAGCAGCTCGAAACTTTCAGCGTGCTGCTCAAGCACAAAGGACGCACAAAAAGAGCACACACAGGATGAGCGCGAACTAACAACTGCCATAGCTGTTACTTTTTTGTGGCAGCATGCTCCTTTAGCAAACGCGGCAGCTGTAGCGAGCGAAGTGACCTTCGTGCACTCTGTATCTTCAACGTAAACTTGCGGTGAAAGCACAAGACGTACAAACCGCCCCCATTTCGAGATAAGCGCGCGCACGGGCAACAACGCCCTGCAGGGCAAAGTACACGTGGGGGCGCGCGCGCATCGCAACGAGCGGGGCGAAAACAAGTGCCTCCGAGCTCCGCATACCGCCAGCGGTAAATGGTGTACATAAATAGCTTGCCGTTAATGTGCTCAAGAACGTAGGCTTTGTGGCCGATCGTTTCGCGCCGCGCGCTGCGGAGCGAGAGAGATCGTGGGTTCGAATCCCGACGACGGAACTTTTTCTTCTTGTTTTTCTTTGTAATCTGTTAGTGTACATTTTACAACTTCATATCCGTGACGGAAACACGTCAGTGAAGTCGTGGTGGACCCCGGCATAAACCACTTTCGTGTTAAAAGAATAGGGGAAGAAAGATGACGATCGAAGTATGCCTAGCCAAATGTTCTGGACCTGTTAAACGAGATTCCCATAGTGCGATCCGAACCCTTTCTTAGAAAAGATTGAGTTGCAAGACGTTCTTCCTTGCTTTCTACAGTCATTACCTCCTTATGTGGTGATCAATGTTGCTCGTGGGTACTGTTTTCAGGCCACGACAGGTACTGTTAGACAAAAAGGTAGAGCAAAAAAAAATGGGATTTGGATTACGCTTTTGTGCTATACTTTCGGACAACCTTTCTTGGCAATGAAGCGAAGGCTACATAGCCAAATTGCACGAACGCTACCGCTAAATAATGTAGTCCCTCAATTGCCTCACCGACCTTAATGTTCCATTTAAGAGTCTTTAATGGCGACAGCCCCCAGCGTTTGGAGAGCTTTTATTTTACTTGAGTAGATTTTAGGTTAACTTTTGGTCGCCGACTTTCATAACTTCAGTGTACACACACTATCTACTAGGACCTGCTTTTTCACCGTCGTCCATTTGAATGAGTCAACTGATGAGTGAAAGAAGACAGTCCTGGTATGTGCCATCGTGATGGCACATACCCAAATGAAAGCAGCCTGCTCTTTCAAAGAGCTCACTAAATCAATTTTCATTAATTATTCTCACAATGAATTGGCCCTCAGCCTCACTAAAGTTATGCTTCGATATCGTATGTATTCTACACAATTATTAACTGGAACCATTACCTCCTTTTTGCATGAGCTTTTATTTTTATTGGGGTTTCATAACATTCGAGCCAACGATCGAGCTTCCGGTTGACTGGGGACGAATTCCGGTGTGCTTCTTGAGAAACATAATGACGCTAGGTGCTAGCGCCATAAAAGGACTTCATTTTCTACATGAAGCTCTTTGATACAAGAAGGAAGGAACAGGAGAGAAAGGAAAGGCAGGGATCTTGACGTAGCACACACCAGTGATGCATTTATATTTGTTTTAATTTATACACTGTCATTTCGCGTTTTTGCACGCGTCTGAAAATCACGCCTTTTACGAGTGTTTCAAATGATAAATGTCGTCCGCGTCTTCAGGCGAGCGTCCGTCTCCTGGCTCTTCCGTCTACTCTCCTCCGAAAGCTTGCGACGAACTTTACTCACAAATGGCCCGCCACGGTGGTCTGTCCGGTGGTTATGGTGCTGAACTGCTGACCCGAAGGTCGCGGGATCGAATCCCGGCCGCAGCGGCTGCATTTTCGATGGAGGCGACAATGCTTGAGGCCCGCGTGCTTAGATTTAGGTGCACGTTAAGGAACCCCAGGTGGTCGAAATTTCTGGAGCCCTCCGCTACGGCGTCTCTCATAATCATACCGTAGTTTTGGGACGTTAAACCCCGAAAATTATTATTATTATTATTATTATTATTATTATTATTATTATTATTATTATTATTATTATTATTATTATTATTATTATTATTATTATTATTATTATTATTATTGCTGCTCACAAATGGTCGTATAAGCAGAAAAAACGCCAGGCCTGCGCTGAAACCGCAGCACAGTCACAGCGAAAGCTGGAAGAGCGGCGTTTCTAGAGCCCGTTGCAAGCTCTCTCTGGGCTACTAATACAAGTACACTAGCAAGATACCCACTACGCCATAAATCACAATTTTTGTGAAGCTGGGAAGCACCTACTAAGCCATTATTCGTCATTCTGCGGAGAAGCGAGGCACCAGCTACACGACTGTAAGGCATTATGTGGACTTTGTTGACGCGACGACTGATGACGATGAAGAATTATGGCTCAGGCCTTTGTAATGGGTTGTAAGCTTTAAACGGCCCACCGGTTATGTAATTTGCATTGGGTGACGCCCGGTCGCTATTTCCCTCTCCCGCCATGCTGTATAACATACGTTGACGTGGGAGAGAGAGAGGGGGGGGGGGGGGCGAAGAATGTTACTGAGACCCCGAGGAAATGGATCATGCGCTTATGGGCTTCCTTGGCAACCAATACAAGTGCACGTGCGAGGAACCCACTACGCTATAAATCACTGTAATTTTTGAGAAGTAGGGAAGCAGGCACTATGCCATTTTTTGTCATTCTACGGAGAGCCGTGGTACCTGCTAAACGCATGTAAGGCATTATACGCACTTTGTTGATGCTGTGCCTGATGACGATGAAGAATTGTGGCGGAGCCCTTTGTAATGGGCTGGAAGTATTCAACAACCTACTCGCTGCGCAATTCGCATTGGGTGACGCCTGGTTGCAGAATTCGCGTTGTGCGACGCTTGGTGCTTATTTTACTTTTCTACCACGCTATATTGCATATGTTAATGTGGTTCCTTCCCGACAAGAAGCCTGTATAGGGTCTTTTTGGAAAGCAGTTTCAAGCACCGGCATGGCTCAGAGGTTGAATACTCGGCTTCCACGCAGAGGACCCAGGTTCGAACCTCGTTCCATCCTAGAATTTTTTTCTTATTTCGCTTTTTTTTTCTTATTTCGAGTGATAGTGGTTACGGACACTGGCGACGGCGGCGGCGGCGGCGGCGGCGGACAACTATGGCGCCAGAAACGGCCGCTGAAATGATCTCATAACAGCTTTCGCTGTAAAATCGAAAGTTATGCAACGCTGATGCCGCGCAGCCATCACTTTCCACACTACGAAACGGGCGCCAAACCGGAGTACTTCGCGTAAGAGTACATGTGCGGAAGCTCCGTACCCCCGTAGCTTTCCCTTCATTTCCGAGAAAAGTTGCCCGCGTGTATAGCAAGCAGCTAAGCAGGCTCGACAATTTGCACAGGCAATGCGCCGCTCTGTTTCACAGAAGTGTGAAAAGCTGGGCCGGTCGGTTCATGTTTAGGTGCGAGGAAACCAGTGTGTTTCACAGATACACCTACTACATGGCGTGACAAATGGTCAAATTCAACGTCAATAAATTCCACAAGCAGGGGAACCGTCGAAAAAGAGGAGTGCTAAAACAAGAAGTTACTGAACACCAGCAACAAGCGCAAGTGACAGAAGTGGTCTAGGGGAGCTTGCGTTCTAAGAAAAAGAATAAACTTAACACGTCGCACAATGGCCACGTGAGTCTAGTGTGCGTTTTTGCAGAATTAAGGGCCTTGTGATAATACTCAAAATATTAACTTCATTGAGTGCCCCACGTTGTATATCTTCGCCTCTTTTTCACTCTCTTCTTCTTTTTTTTTGTTGCCTGCACAGATTCCTGTTTCCTATATATTGTAGTTATTGTTATGCAATAAACTTTGGTTGTTAATCTGCGCCTTGTCGGTCGTCTTCACTTTGTCCTGTCCAAAGCGCTGTTCTGTTCCCTTTCATAATGCACTAACCAACCCAGTCAAGCACACTGCTGCAGTTAATTTCTCTGTCTCGAGCATAAACGTGTGATCCTCCACAGCCTTTGTACATGCTAGGGCGCTAAACCCCCGAAACACTCCTGTTAACTCGGTTACCGTATGTTTTGGTACGAACAGAAAAATAAAAGCTACCTTGCTGTAACATTTTTGCATCTACCGAAAACTAAAACGCTAAACGCTTTACAACAGACATTGTAGATGAAGGGCCCCTAAACCACCCAGAGGTTGAAATTTAGTTGTGGTATGACAGTTGTACACGAGTCTACAACGAACACGTAGCCGTGAAAATTTTTCGAAACGGTGCCGTGATAGCGTAGTTACACGCGTTTGATGATCGAAACGCTGCCGTCGCTCGTTTCACTCTTTCCTTGGCTTCCTTCACTTCGTCGGCTGGTCTCCTCTCCCAAAGCCGCTTCATCTTCCTCGCCGAGTGCCCCTCCCAATTTCACGTGACATACCGCTGACGCGCTCTTCGAAACAGCGTGTACTTCCGGTCGGTTGCCGCGACTCCGTCAACTCCATGCTTCTCGGGTAACCGCTGTTGTTGCCTTGCCCGCCCGTGCTCTTACGAGTCACGCCGGTATGAACCCTATGTTGCGCGCACGCCTTCAAAGGATCGGCAACGTGATGGACCCGTACGGTGACACGCCGTGCCAGAGCACCTCCGCTCGAGATGAAGAGCCGTCGTCACCGCCTTCATTCCACAGATCGTGGCGACAATGTGGGTTGGTACGTTCTGCAATGTTTGTCTACTCGTCGTTACCCGTCCCGCGCTAGTGTGTTGCTACGCTAGCGATTTGGCTACGCTAGCGATTTATCAATGATGTTGCTACGCTAGCGATTTATCAATATTGTCCTTGCTTTTCCCCCCACAAATACCCTGAACGTATCTTGCTTATATCAGTCGCTGACCAGCTAACATTTGCACCCACTTTGAAACGCAGAGCCTTTGAAAGATGAGCGCCTTCAATGGACATTGCTGCGTGAATATCCCGACATTATGCTACAATGTGTTGAGTAGTTTCTGAACTTTTTTCTTGCAGGAGACACACGCCTCCTGCTGTTGTGACTATTTACTCCGGTGTGTTGTGGTCCTCAGGCAGCTAACTCGGGCTTCTAATTGCGAACCGCCGCCCCTTCTGTTATCATACAGGGTTTGCCTTCTGATTTCCGTTCTTTTCTTTTTTTGCAGGATTTGTAAATTTGTAAATATTCATGCTCATTTTTCGTTTCCACCTTTTGCATCCAAGTTGACATCTCCGTTTGTTTCACATTCTTTATGTACACATTACCTTACGTTAGAGGGCACCACCCCGTGGGCGCTGTGTGCACTCAGCTGTCCACGGCTCGTACCAGTCGGCACAGGCGCACTGCTATATACGGACAGGAGACCTGCGCGCCACCGGCTTAGTTATTCTTGCGTGACAGGTTGCGCGGCATATCATGGTAAGTGGGCAAACATGCCCTGTTAACATACAACTCTTTGTATCACCTGTCCTGCTTCATGCTATAGAGACGGGAAAGAGCAAGCTGCACCCACAACAGGCAATGATTTACTGCATCGCAAAAATTTTCATTTGAAAAAAGAATTATTATTAGCTCCTCGACCCATTATTTTTTTTAAAGCCCGTATTGCGCTGGAAAGAAAGTCTTCAGCTGTGTACAATAGCCGTCTTCCCGTTTTACCATGCAGGAACATTGCCCGAAGAGAGACTGGGCAGCTAACGCGCAAAAATGCCGTTTAATTGTCGAAAACTTGGCTTGGTCATTGAAGACAATATCTTTAAAAAAACAGTGTCACTAAACTTGACAAAAACTGCACATAAGAACGCAGAAATAAGCCGGCAATTACTAAAAAATAAAAAATAATTACTAATAAATAATTAATAAAAAATAAGACATTATTATTATTATTATTATTATTATTATTATTATTATTATTATTATTATATTATTATTATTATTATTATTATTATTATTATTATTATTATTATTATTATTATTATTATTATTATTATTATTATTATTATTATTATTATTATTATTATTATTATTCCACAAATCTTGCTAGTTTTATGACGCAGATCTCCACACCTATTTCTCAGAGAGGACAGGTTGACGTAATCTACTGTGACCTGAGCAAGGCTTTTGACGTAGTCAGCCACACACTGATTATGGTTAAACTGGCACGCTTTGACGTTGACATGTCGATTGTGAATATCTTGCACAGCTATCTGCTCAATAGATCTTGTTATGTTGCCGTAAATGGCCAAACCTCTTCTTTGTATAATGTGACTAGTGGGGTCCTTCAAGGGTCGGTATTAGGCCCACTCCTATTTTTAATTTACGTTAATGATGTTTCTTCTGCCATTCGTAATTCTTCTTTCCTCTTGTATGCCGATGACATCAAGATATTTAAGGAAATTCATTCAGTTAACGACTGTCGCTTGCTGCAGTCAGATTTGTGTTCTTTTTCCGAATGGTGCAACGGCAATAACGTTTCTCTGAATACCTCAAAGACAAAATTCATGTCTATCACTCGCAAAACATCTAGCGTGTCATTTCAATACTCTGTCAATTCTGTGTCGTTATGCAAAGTTTATGAAATCAGCGATCTTGGTGTTGTTGTTGACAGCGCGTTCAACTTTTCTTCTCACGTTAAGCGTGCTGCTATGCGGGGCCTTCGTTCTCTCGGATGTGTTTGTAGAATATCTCGAGAATTCAGGTCTCCCATGGCCCTACACAAATTGTACACGGCAATATGTCTTCCACAACTTGAGTATGCGTCCGTGATATGGAATGGCATTGCTCAATCCAGCGGTAACACCATTGAACGAGTTCAGAAAAAATTCCTCAGCATATATAACCATCGCTATGCTAAAAATGACTCTGATTCTCGTTCAAATACTGCTGAATCATTATCACTGCCATCACTTCACTGCCGACGAAATCGTTCTGATCTCTTATTTCTTTACAAGCTAGTCCACGGTATCATATCCTGCCCTGTACTTCTCAGTTGTTTTAATTTTCGAATTCCGCGTAAGTTAACCAGAGAGAACAGACCGTTTCATGTACCCGCCTGCTTCTTCCAACACTCTACCGTTCACAGAATACAAGGTCTTTATATTATTAATTTTCTTGATCTTGACGTTTTTCATAGTCCACAATCACTGTTTTGACATAGTATGGCACAATGTACAAAGTCTGCCCTTCTCCGTCTTTCCGCATTGTTGTATATATGCAATCTAATTTTTTATTCCCCTTCAACATTTCTCCTGTTGTCTTATTTTACTCCTGTGTTCATTTCTCTTTGTCTAAGTGTTTTTGCTCTTTTTATTTCTGAAGACTGTCTGTATTGTATTGTTTATTTTTATTGTTTTTTTTGCGTGCGCCTGCATAAAGACCTCACGGTTGTTCCTGGGCACGTTAAATAAATGATTGATTGATTGATTGATTGATTTCTTGATTGATTAGTAGTAGTAGTAGTAGTAGTAGTAGTAGTAGTAGTAGTAGTAGTAGTAGTAGTAGTAGTAGTAGTGGTAGCAGTAGTAGTTGATTGCTCCAAAGAACTTGTTTCCGGCTCCCCTCTAACGCTGAAGTATATTCGCTATACGGCGCTCACTCAGTCGCTATTCGCCGCGAGATCGGGCTATAGGTGGCAGCACCGTCGCCGCGTTTGTGTGGATAGGCGGTCGGCGGCGCGTATACAAATGTATGCTGCGGCGCTTCGCCGTAGGCGGTTTGAGTTGATTGTTGGCGAGTAAAGCGCGTTGACTGCAGCCTAATGGTGATGTATGTGCCCTCCATTGGCACATCAATGCACACAACCGTGCTAACGTACTTATTAATTGTGAGAGAATTGCAATCTGCCAATCAGTGGGATACTGGCCTTCGGTCACATTCGTGTTTTGCACTGTGCTCGATGTTTTTTCTTGCTTTATCTGCACGTATTTAAAATGTATTTTGCCTACACCACAATATAAAGAGTGTTGCACAGCTGAGGCAATTAGGTATGCACTTCTTGCTCTAGCGGCTACAAAAAAAGAGAGAGCCTGTATTTCTGCGTAATTTTAGATGAAGTAGAACTTTGTGCACTCTGCTTTGCTGTTTGCTTGAATACGCGTATTACCGTAGAAATGCGTGGCTTCAGCTCTTTTTTACCGCTAACCATCCTCTGCAGACGCTAGTTCATGCTTTGCGATATCAGAAGGATTACCAAATCGCCAACACATCACGAGACGGTGTCGCTAAAGTTCTGCATTCACACCTCGACAATTAGTACTCTTTTTTTTTCGTTTAGGACGACGCCAAATGCACTATGTGATGCGCTCGAACGAGAAAGTGGTACCCACATTGAAATGATTTTGGCGAATGGACGGTACGATGGTTAGACCTAGCGCCATACCGGCACGTGCATGTACTAACTTATTAGAGTACATACAAGTCTCGTGAGGCGAAATGCTTATGTATATCGTGTATACTTGGGAAGAACAACAACACCAACAACCCGCCGAACGGTCAGCCGGCTCGTACCATGGTCAGCAGCACGCGAAATGAAAGACGCCCTCACCTTTCTCTTCGACTTGATGGCTTCGATCTGCTTGGCTGTGCACTCGCCAATGCTTTGGCTTCCCCACAGCTCACGGCCGACGCGGAAGTAGGTGAAGGCCATCGATGTCACCGGTATCATGTATGTCACAATCAGGATCACAACGTTGTACCTGCGTGCACGAGGTTGCGCTATTGTGCGCCTAATACGCATGCGAAGTCAATAAAACACACCTTTTTTATTTCACACAAAATATCTCTTTATGTTAAGGACAAACCTCATACTAAAAATAAGTACCACGCAGCCCGGAAACCATAAATTGTAGCGGCACCTTCTGTCTACGTGATTCGCGCTTCTTGAAGAAAGAGTTACTCGTGCCTCCTGGCATTAATCTCAAAACTACTAAGCTTGCGCAGGTGCCACATTGGTGAAAACGTCAATACTCACTGGGACACCTTTGGTTTACTGACACTGATATCTAAATAATTAAGGTGATGCAGCCCATTGGATGCAGAAGTGCGAAGCCAGGCCACGCAGCAATTGCTAAACGCTTAGGTGTCACGAAATAAGCGTTGGTGTAAACGCTTATCATTTAAGCGTTTAAACGCTTAACCCCCCTCCCCCTTTTTTTTTTTCTTTTTCCCCAGCACATGGATGCAGACTTTGATCTGAAGACACATCATCCTGATAGTTTTCTAAGCTATGAGTCTATGGCTTTTCTAGCACCTGTACTATTAACAGCGAAATTGATTGCAATGAATCAGCATCGACAAGGCATGCGCATTTAAGCGGTGACGGCACTATACTAACCGCGGTGATCTTATTTAGATATTTATGCGCAACAGAGGATTGTACAAGATCTGGAAAATACATGCACTACGCAATACACCTATAGAGCTAGCAACCGCGCACTAAACGGCCACACAGCTAAGTGTACGAGCTAGCAAAAGCGATCTTTAGCCTTCGACAACTAAGCAACAGCAAGTCCGAACGAGTACTAGCGAGCGCAGTGTGAAACGCGAATGGCTTTCAGCATTATATTGTCGAACAGTCGTCCAGTTGTGCAGGGCGGACAACTCACACGTATTCGTCGTGGCTCTCGGTGACGTCACCGTCGGGCCAGAAGATGTAGCATATGACGCGAGAGTCGCCGTTGGCAAAGATTTCTGCCTTGGTGGTCGAGTACAGTATGTTCGGCAGCGAGAGAAGGCTGCTCGCCACCCAGATCCAGATGGCGATGTTCAGCGTCGTCGCCCTGGACATCCGAGGCCGCAGTGGACGCATGATCGCCATGTACCTGCAGACAGGACCTCGAGACTCTCAGTAAAATGAGAGACGCGGCTTGGCCAAAAGCATCCGGACAACAAAACCGAAAGAAAAAGCCGTCAGACCGTCAGTCACGAAACAAATGTTTCGCTTAAGCCTAGCTCTTCTACTCCGTATATCAACAGGACTTTCTTTTTTCCCCTCAAAAGCGTTATTCGTTATATTAGGACACAGCGCTACACGAGCCACGGTCGCATTTAGGGCACGCTGTAGCTTCTTTTGTGTAAGTTACATTTTTTATAGCTTTATACTGCAGCATGTATATATACCTGCCCAATCGCTGGTCTTCCTACAGGGATGCCGCAGCCACTTTCTCCGAATAGGGTTTGGGACACGTTTGGGGTTAAGCTAATTGCCGATACGCGTCAGACCACATCGACAAACATTTATAATTATCAATATGGGGTGTTTAGTGTAATCTGCTCTCTCTTCCACCAGTGGGCGAGATAGCATGCATATATATATATATATATATATATATATATATATATATATATATATATAGATATATATATATATATATATATGCATGCATATATATATATATCTATATATATATATATATATATATATATATATATATATATATATATATATATATATATATGCAGCCGCCGAGGCCGGGATTCGATCCCGCGACCTTCGGGTCAGCAGTCGAGCGCCATAACCACTAGACCACCGTGGCGGGGCTAGTACAGTATAGTATAGTATAGTATAGTATAGTATAGTACAGTATAGCAAGGGGTGGGAAAGGAAACTGAGGGTGAGGAGAAGGGCAACGCCACCAGCTCCACCGCTTCCTCAGTCTTAGCACCACTACAGCGCAGCTGCCCCAGTTTTTAAGATACTTTTTTGTGATTGTCGCAGTTGTGCTGTTTTTCCTTTCTGTATTTTTCTTTTTAGAGAAAGCGGCTCTTTAATCCGCACCGACGCGTCGAAATGCGGTGGTGACGTCGCCATCGGGGCAAGCAGGCTTAAAGCTGTATCTACGAGGTGTTCAAATGCCTGAGGAGAAAGACATCGCGATTGAGAGGCAGGTTTTAGAATTTGCGGACTGATTATTGATAGTGAACCTTTATCATAGGAAGAAAATTTACAAAATAATGTTACATTTTCGCCGCAAGGGCGAAGCAATAAATGCGATAGCAACAAAGGGGTATATTATACGAAGGAAGGCCAGCAGGACATACAAAGCGACACTGAAGGCACGCTCGTGTTGGCCCTGTAGCGTCAATACAGTGGTTTATGCGCAACCAGGTAGATTTGAGTCTGCGCGCACGGAACTGAACCCGCACATGAAAACGCATTAAAAATCCCGTTTTCCCCCCACACGTTGACGCATCATACCGTCTAATGCAGTTACATTGATAAGACATGTAGTGAAAGGAGTGTCAATTATATAGTTAACGAGCATTTACGTAAGCAGTGAACATCACATGAAGCCGAAGTTCGGCTTGAAAGGCGAAGGATCGACGGCTATGGCATATTAGTAGACAGCTATACGAAGTAAGGATAGTATTATTATCTCGTGTATAAACTTGGAAACTTTCGCTTACTACCTAAATTAACGAGCACAGTGTCAGTAAACACAGGCAAACGTGACCGAAAAACACAAGCGACGACCACGGGCACTCGCTGTCAAAACGCTGGCGTAAGGAAACGCGGCCGCTGCAGCGAGCGAAGCGACCTTCGCTCTGTCTGAGCGGTGAGAACACAACACGTATGCTCAAAGTTATGAGCCGTCTGCTGATCCCTGTCAAGATAGGGCGCGCGCGATCACACCCGACCGCTCAAAGTAGGCAATGTGGCTCCGGTAAAAACTGCGTACTTTGAGCCACCGCCGCGGCCCTGATCAAGCGCGCGTCAGCAGCTCAGCGCTGTAACCACTGAGCCACCGCTGCGGCTGAAGAGCAAACAAGAGTAGCTGATATTCTCATTGACATTAAGAGAGAGAGAGAGAGAAAAAAAAAACATGGCTGATCCCTCTGTTATAGGAATCGGTTTAACACAAATGTGAAACGTGTCGTGACAGAAGTAGTTGATTGTTTATAGTGCATTGGTATATGAGAGCTTGTACAATGTCTACTGTTGTTTGGCAGATACAGCACCGCTTGATGTAGACGCACTCACCTTGACGCCTAGTGGTACATCTCCGTACCGACGACTAACGCCCATGATCATGATTTAACCCTTGCGGTAGCTGAAGTTCTTAACATATACGTGGATACCCCGTATGGCGAATCCCGCGCAAAGATGACATCAACAAGCACATAATAAACGCTGACACTCGATATACACTCCTCCAAAGCGTCGTGAAACGCGAAGAGAAACGCTACGCGCGTGATGTCTTTCATCTAGCCTGGCTGTTAATTCTCACAGAGCGAGCGGGGAACGCGCTGAGACAGCCAGGCGAGCGTCGGAGAGCTATTTTTCGATATGAATGGATGCTATGAGCGAGGCTTGGGCTAAAGCCACCACCTCGCGGTGTTTTAAAGCGTTGACGAAATTACACTTCTACTGGAAACGCGCCCAATGGGATGGTCGTAGCAACGGCGTGTTTTTTTGTTCCAAGCCTGGTGGCACACATGTCACCGACCTGTTATAAAGGGGACGATCACAGCATTCACTCATCCATCCATCCTAGAGCACTGTGAGAGAACAGTGTGAAAGATAAAAGGCGCGTTAATGTAGCCCCCGTTATGTGTTCGGCGGTAGCTCAGTCGGCTAAACACCCGCTAGCAATCGCCGCGGACAGGTAGGTTATGCGTTCGACTCCTGTGAATGGAACTTTTTCTTATAGTTTTTTTCTTTGTAGTCTGATGGCGTTCATTTTGCTGACGCATTTCCGTGACGAAAATACGCCATGAAAGTCTTAGTGTACCCCTGCATGAAACACTTTCGTGTTAAAAAAACTTGTTCGGGAGGTCATGCGGTGCGTAAGGCACATCACCGATGGTCTAGTAGAGTCATACCCCTGTTACACGGCGGACAGTTTTAACTGCGGTTTAGCTTAACCATGGTATACTGGTTAAGCGTAGTTAACGCTAACGCGGTTTGCCATTGTTACACGGGCTGAGTTGAGCAAGCCAACGCCATCACGTGGTGATCACGTGAGCGAAATTTCGCGGACTGTAATAAGAAAATAATTATGAAAATACAGAAATATGCCGTAATGAGTTATACGTTGATCGGTTTCATTCTGTAAGCCTTCAATAACGTGTTAATAATGAGGAGCTCCGCGGTTTTTAAAATGAATCTTTCGGCATTGGTTGTCGTAGCCAGCACAAGAGCCAGCACAATCTGTTCACGTAGTATTGTGTTTTTTTTTTCTTATCAACTCGTTTGTGTACGCGTATGTTAACGTGATATCATCGAGGGTTTGTGAGGCGTGGTGCGATGGCCCTTGTTTATTCGGAAGGTAACAGAGACTTTGAAGACGCAGATCGAGAACTGGGCAACATTTGACATTTTTTCAAGCATTCGTGCAACAGCCGCGCAGGTATACCAACTGTGCATTACAAGAATTGGATTTTGACCAAGGCCTGCCACCGTGGTCTAGTGGTTATGGTGCTCAACTGCTGACCCGAAGGTCGCGGGATCGAATACCGGATCGCGGCGGCCGCATTTTCGAAGGAGGGGAAAGTGCTTGAGGCCCGTGTATGTGGACTTGGGTGCACGTTAGAGAACCCCAGGTGGTCGAAATTTCTGGAGCTCTCCACTACAGCGTCCCTCATAATCATATCGCGGTTTTGGGACGTTAAACCCCAACAATTAATTATTAGATTCTGACCAAGAACGTGCCGAGCGCAGGAGCCGAGAGCTCTTACTGGCAAATGCACCATTTTCTTCTGGCGAACGTTCCATTTGGGCATACTTCGGGCAAGTTTCGAGGTACGAGAAAATACTTTCACACCGCCCGACAGTGTATTCAGAGAGAGCTTCCGAATGAACCATTCCACCTTTTACCACATTTTCAGTTTGCGACTCTTTGAGGCGGCTAGACACGAACACGCGAAAGGCGGTTCCCCAAAGCACGTGTAATATGTCTGGCCACATGGTGCGCCTTTGGATGGCCATTTGCGGCTTGTGCACTCAAAGCTGCAGTGATGTCCGTCATCTTGCAGCGTTCTCGGTTTGAGAGGTTAAACCGTGATTGCCTAGTTCGGTTTGCGATTACCATTCATTGTTAAGAGACGAACTGCGGTTACGACTGCTGCGTAGCCATCTGTAGCCGTTATTACGTAACCGTAGTCCGCTTAACAGCGGGGAATTCTATCCGTGGGACAGGGGTATTACGGAATGGATGGCAACGGAGGGAAAGCGAGGTCGAGGACAGCAAAGAATTAGGTGGCGTTATTGGACCACGAATTATGCAAGCATGCGATGGAATCAAAGGTTCGAGAAAGAGAGGGTATTGAAAATTTCTATCGAAAAGGCCTCGCTAACCTCCCCTCCCCTTCTGCCCCGCTACTCTTCTGTAGTTTGACACAGGTTCTCGAGGTAGATCATAGCCCACCAGTAGTGCTCGATGCCGCATCCAGTATCAGCTGAGAGTGCAGTCGATGAGTATATAGCAGCGCATCTTCTGCGAGCGCGAGGAAATCTTCCCGCAGCTGGCGCCCAAGGGAGGCAAGCACATTAAGCTTGCGGTGCACCATAGGTAACCACGCTGCAGTTGCTCGACCGAGGCCTGCGCGCTTTGCGCAGTGTCCACTTGGGCTCGCCCCCTACATAGCAACGACAACGCGGAAAGGAGTGCCCCAGCATTCGGCCAATTGCTTTATCGTTGATTGCCCAGAAGGCCTCGGTCCGCGATGCCGACACTTTCAGAACTGCCTACCGTACGCAGAGGCTTTCGCAATATCCTTCAACGTCCCCAACGAGATTTGGCCGGAAGTGCCGCGTTATAGAATGCTTTTACGTATCACTCTTTGGCTCGCTAGCGTTCTTCGCGTTGCGCTGCTGCGACGACAAGGAAGTTTGTCGTGCTCTCCGAAGCAAGCACAAAACGAGACGAGACCACGCAGAAGATATCGCAGCTTCCCGCGTTGCCCTCCTGTGCAACAACACCATCGGTTACTTCGAAGCTTGCTTCACGAGTCGAGATTGCCGCCGAGCAGAGCATTCTTCTGATGTTGATAGCAGCCTCGCTAACAAGCAAACTAGTTGGCCGTTCGGAATTATTGCCCGCGCTCTGCGGCGTTCTCTGTTTGTCTCTTCCGAAGGTTGGTTGGTGGTGTCTCTTACGCGGAGAATAAGGTGTAGAAGATACGCCTTCTCTCAACACACACACACACACACACACAAACACAAACACACACACACACACACACACACACACACACACACACACACACACACACACACACACACACATATATATATATATATATATATATATATATATATATATATATATATATATATATATATATATATATATATATATATATTTATATGTGTATAGATATATATATAAAGAGAGAGAGATAAACGCTGTTTCTCACTCAGAGGAAGGATTTCACACGAGACCCGCCCCCGCGATTCTAGGGAGACCTACTACAGCGCGAAAGGAACAAAACTATTCCTGTAGGGAAACCGCTAAGGACCAAGAACCGTTTTATCGTCCACAGAATAGTCGTAAAACTCCGAAAGCCGTCCGTATACACATGCGCTATTACGAAAGCACAGAAAAGAGGCTGTACAAAGGGCGATGTTAATTAGCCACTTCTGCAAGCACGGGAGCCGATAGCACAGATCATTACGCGGTCAGCAGCGCCGTCCGCGCACTCCCCGTTTTGGTCGTGGGTTCTTCGCCCTGCGAAGGCGCGCGCCTCATTAACAAAGCGCTGCGCACCCAATATTCATTGCCTTCTGCCAGGCCTCCCGAGACAAATTGACCTCGAGTCGCCGGTATTCAGGCACGATGGAAGATGGGACGTGCGCGGAAATGGCGGGATATTAAATTTGCGATTTATGCGTCCGCCCTAATCGATCACGCCATGCCCTCGAAACGTCATGGTCTACTTTCAGAACTTTGCCCGGCAGGCCTGGCCACGCGAGGATTTTCTAATCACTAATACAATATGAGCCTAGCACCTGAGCAATGACACGAGCGTTTGATGTGTGACCCTCACAGAGCGTATGTTGACGGCGGGCCTTATGGATGTGTGATTGAGACTCTGTGTCTGGCTGCTCTTTCGCAATATCTAGCTAACCAACTTCCAAAGTGTTTGAACGGTAGGAGTGCATATTGTGAGCTGTAATTTATTATATAGCGTGGTCGAACAAGCAAGTCCAATGATGCAACCAGAGCCGCTTGATTATCTAAAATTTCTCTCTCTCTTTTACTCCCTTATTCCCCTCCCCATTTGTAGGGTAGCAAACAGGACGTGGTATAGTTAACTTTGCTGCCTTTCTTACATTCCTTCTCTCTCTCTGGCTTCTTCTCTTACAGCGATAGCGGTTAAATGGCAAGTAATTTAGCGGACAGCGCTCGTGTTTCTCAATGAATGTTTGGGTTCGTCTGCGTACTCGAAGCGTCCCGCATGTAGTACCGGGTGAGGACAGAACACACACGCACACATACACATGAATGACTGAAAAAGCTGGGGGTGTCAGGGCTACTTTCGGTGCTGATAACGTGAACAATACTAAGCCAAGGTTGACGATTTCGTCGGGAATATGCAGCTTATATTTTGTAATTAGAGAAGCATTAATAAGGGCTGAGCAAAATAATCTAATCTTTCACGCATAATTTCAGTGTAGTATAGCCCTTTTAGCTTCAGTTCGCGGAATGGTTTTCTATGGACACGCACATATAAGGGTTTTAAAACCCTTACGTTTGAATTATTCCTCAGTGTAATTTCAGCGAATATTAATTGCACATATAATTAGCGAGGCGTGCGGCCTGTATATATTAAGGATGACTTACGAACAGAAAGCTTTACGGAATGAATTCATTAGCGCGACGCTTTAGGACGCTCTGCCGCTCTGTGTATATATTTGTTGTGCTGGACACATACGTGTTTGTGAAACACGTGAAACATGCAATTGTGAAACACATGAATGAAATCAAGTGATGTGCAATTCTGTCATTGCATCCTGAATGCAATATGTATAATGATGGGCGCAGAGGAACAAAAGCATTGCATAGGGAGAGAGAAAAGAAACAGGCGAGTAAACAGAGGAATAAGGAAACTAGAAAGGTAAGAAGAAAAAAATAAATAACAGCTTTAAATTTTAAACCAGCATCGCTTCAAACTGTTTGTTGCTGGTTGCTGCCAGTTTCGACGGGTAGTCTATACATACTGTCAAAGCCTCTCTCTGCGTACTGCTTGTGAACCCTCGAAAACTTATATTCAGACGAACCCTTATTGTGCTTTCATTAGGAAGCTAGATCAAACTTTCGAAAGTGCCTTGCAACACACGCAGGAGGGAGAGAGTTCATTATGATTGCTTACAAGCGTCCCGCCCCTCCTGCACGTGGTGATGGTCGTAAGCATGGTGTTTCGTCTTATTTCTTTCCTTTGGTAATTTACTTTGAAATTGAAAAAAAGAGAACAGGATGCTCATTCCTTAAGTTGTCGACAGAGAATACAAAAAATATTTAAATCTTCTTATATAGAGCAGCGTTGCATGCTACACACAACTTCGCCCGAGTTACAACGTTCACTGAACTGGGGACCATATACAAGAAACTGACTTGAAACTAGCTGCTTTACTACTGCTTTGTGACAAGGCAACAAGGCACAAAGTTTATACGGAAAAGGGCGTACTGCTAAGGAACGCAGGGCAATCCGCCTTTTCGGCAGAGCGTCCTAAAGTGTCGCGCTAAGTTTTTTCATACAGCGTTAAGAGACATGCCGTTCTTTGAGCACAACGTTATTTTAGCCATTACGCAGTTTTCTTTACTGAAAGGCGTCGTTTGTTTAAACTAACGCCTGCCATCATCCCTGGACGTGCCCTGTGCCAGGAACAGTCCGCAGAAATGCACCTTAGGGAGGTGACGTTGACAAGGGACCAACCTAAGAACTGACACGATGACAGTTCTCTTTCCCCATGGCAGAGTAGCGTAGCCCAACCGTCTTCAGCCTGACTAATCTCCTGCCTTTCACTTATGTTTTTCCCTCTCTCTCTCTCTCGCCTTCACTTCGGCAGTATGACGCCGGGCAACCCAAGTGAAAACAAAAACAAAAATAGTGTCTGTGCTGTCGTCATTATGTCTCATAACAACATCACGTCTACGAGCTTCTTGCTCACTACACGAGGCTGTGTATCTAAAAGAATTAACCTATGGCGAACTTATGTTGCGATCACGCTCTATAATAATCCCCAATGTCTATACCAGTTTTGTTTCGTTTCCATCATATGTGACCTCGTCACTGCGCAATAAATTCTACAGTCCATAGCACTCTGCCACGAGAGCCATCGAAGTACAGTGACCGAAAACAGCAGGTACACATTTTGGGGATCCCACAATCACCTTCCCCCAACGTAGGGTAGCAAACCGGACGTGCGTCTGGTTGACATTTCTGCCATTGCTTCCTCTTCCTCCTTCAAGAAGCAATTCGCAAGCTATGGAGCGCACCATCAGATAATCGTGATGACAAGAAAGTCACCTTACAAGAGACTAATATTTGACAAACAAACGCGAACGCAGACAATCAACTAATTATTAATTTGGGAATACACAGAACACATATACTACTTGACGCAAATGCACACGTGATTAGTTTAATAATGAGTCCCTATCAGTTAGTCAAGGCAGTCAAGCCCCTTATGCGTCAGATCAACAGATGGGATACTGACGTAACTGCTGGCTCTTCGATGGATCGCGTGGGCCTCAAAGATTTCGTGCATGAGGCGCTCCTTGTTCGCCTTCAGTATGGTGGTACTCACAAAATCTGCTTGCAATCTTTGCAGATCGACACGTGCAGTGCGAGATTGCTTTCCCGGCCGGTCTAGAGCGAGCAAGAATGCTCTCAGCGGTGATGATGATGATGATGATGATGATGATGATGATGATGATGATGATGATATGTGGTGTTTAATGGCGCAAGGGGGCTCTCAGAGGTGGTCATTGATCCATCGCCCTGTCTGTCCAATGTAAGAGAGAGTATACAGGCCAGAGGGACGTTGTTCACAGCATATTCGACGACGTCCGTTCGCCACCCTCGTAGTACAGAAATAACGAACCATGGAACATCATGTGGTGCTTTATCAGAAGGTCTCAGTACTTTTTGAAAATGGCTATTAGCCGACATGGTATCATATATTTAGTGATAGAGCTTATTAGCAGTTCTGGCTTAAGCATCGGTTACTGAACTTTTGTGTTGTTACGCTAATGGCAGGTAGATCGACGAATAATAGGTGTTGGAACACACCCGAAAATGTTAGTTTTACCCGTTTACGGCCAGTCATTCTTTCTGTGTCTCTTTCATTTCTTTTGCTGTGCTCCCTCAAAAGTCCACGCCTGTATACGTCTGAAGCCGGACTTTTTATTTTATTTGCAGCCCCGCAATTTCCGACACTGTGGGTTATTTTCATACGCGGTGGTGAAGCAAACGGCTTGCTAGAACGACCGCGGAGAGAGATAAAAATGCTAACTAAGGCAGAAAGGGGGCAAAATATAGATAGAGGCACGCGTTCCGAATCATATTCTCGCTGCGCAACAGCCTTGCCGCTCTCGGCGTGCTCAAATGTGCGACTGTGACAAGTGTGCGTGCTCATCGCCCAAAACTTCCGGGCTGCGGAAGCTCCTTATCGAAAGGTAGGACAGGCAAGAGTAAAAATAGTGCAACTTACAGCTGAGGGACGGGAACTGATGCAATGTGCACATGTATGCCACTGTGACATTTTCTCACTGGGAGCACACGAGTGTTTCTTTTGCTACGCGGAAACCCTATTGCTGCCCCGATTTCGCCACTGTGCGTTTGCGCCACCATTGCCAGCGTGAGATTAGGCGCAGACACAACGCCCATCCTGCGAGCGTTTCTTAGATTATGAATTCTTCTGAAGTCTTCCGTGTTTTCTGAAGCATCGCCATTACGGTAGATACGTTTCCGAGCGCCGAAGCAGGATCGTGGTTTTGCCATTTCGCTTTTACAAATCCGCCACGCCGCGACCATCTTGCGCGTTGTTGAGCATAGTCGCTTTGCGGCTCGACTGCGACAGTCACCTCTGACGCTGATGCTAGCAAATCGAGTTCAAACTATTTCTGCCGTGTTTCACTGAGCCTACCGAGCTTCTTCGAGGCCCAACAAAAATGAAACATTGCGTTTTATCGAGGATCCAGACGCAAGCCTCGTACAAAAGGGTAAACACAAGCTTGTGTTCGGGTGCTCTGAGATGTTCGGGCATACTCCCCAATTCTGCTCCGCACATTTCCTCGAGTTTCTTTCTTTCTTTCTTTCTTTCTTTCTCTTTCTTTCTTTCTTTCTTTCTTTCTTTCTTTCTTTCTTTCTTTCTTTCTTTCTTTCTTTCTTTCTTTCTTTCTTTCTTTCTTTCTTTCTTTCTTTCTTTCTTCTTTCTTTCTTCTCTCTCTCTCTCTCTCACACACTCACTCACACACACACACACACACACACACACACACACACACACACACACACACACACACACACACACACACACACACGTTATAAAAATAAACAATCGATTACAATTACAATTTATTCCCCAAGCATGCAACTGATTAGATGCATTAATTAGTGTCGCAGGTATGCAGGTGAGCAATTGCTAAAGTGTAGTCGATGAAATTTGTGTTACTTAATTGCGCCTAACCTTCATTACTTCCGTTTAAACTCAGTAAACAGAACGAGCAGCCATGGTTTGTCAGTGTGTCTTTTGCAGCCCTTCGCACGTTGTTTATTTTAATTGACAATTATTTCTCTTGAATATTTTCGTCGGGCAGCGTCATTGCTTTATTGTGAAGACACCACTAAAGCCTCTGAAAAGTAGCCAATTTGGCGCAAAGTAGCCACCAACGGCAACACTGCCTTGATTGGAAATCGGCTTCAGAGCGGCATCATGTAGGACTCCTATCTGATGAAAGTGATTGCCACGGTGAACTTTAGGTATACTTGTTTTTAAATCAGTTAGTGCTCCTGAATTTCAAACAGGAAGCGTTCAAACAAGAAGCGTTCTGTTCAGTAGTTTTTCCTCATGTTTAACTTACGCTGACGTAGTACAGTGCCGCCACGAACGTGGGCAATCGACCAGACTGCGTTTTAATAAAACCGGTGAAGACAATTATGCCTAGGACTTATTAAAAATGAAGGTCTGCGTCTTCACCTTTTTTTATGCTTTCAGACGCAGGAACTAATCTTTCTGCAGTTTGTATTTATTTGACTAATGAATGCCTAATCAGGTATTTGGGAAAAGAAAAGACACCCCGTTTTACATTCCGGCATCGCATCATGAATGTCGGGGCGTACCCTAACCCCGCGCTATTGCACAAGATTTATCCAGAAATACAGCCAACTAATGCATGTTCATTATGCGCGGATATCGCGAATCTCGAACATATGCTCTGGCGGTGCCCCGCGTTACGCGGCGGCGAGGTTATCACGCCGTCAAATTGGGAAGCTGCTATTACCAGCTCCGGACTCGAAGAACAGCTGTGGGCAGTCCAACGGGCCCGCAACGCAGCAGAGAGACTTGGTCTTCCTGTTCCGACGTGGGAGCGGCCCGCAACGTGCTAGGGCGCGTTCCGAGGGACCAAAATAAAGTTTATTCATCCATCAATCCATACCTTTAACAAACCTGCATTTTTTTATTTACAAAAGAATACCATGACGACTGCAGTTTGCTTCTTTGGATTTGTCATTGGAATCCGCAATAACATTCCCATAATGTAAGAGTATGTACGGAGACGTTCTTCGCAGATGTTCTTCGCGGAGCATTCTCTCTTACATAGCACAAGTACCAAAATCTGTGGACGTCCCGTAGATATATGTAATAAAAAAAGCCGAAACTATAGCAGCGCACAGGGCAATCACAACGAACTGTAGCTGCTTCTGTCTCCATCATAAATATATGTAAAGAAGCGCGGGAGGGGTCGTTGCAAGGTACACAGGAAGACCGAGCGCGCCAAAAGTGCTTACGCTGACTCAGTGTATATAGAAGAGGTCGGCAATAACTGGTGGTGGTGGGAGACCGCATTTCCCGGCAGTCGGTGGGCCATGTACTCAGCTATTTCGGCATTATACAGCCATTCCTCACCGGCTATCTTTATTTTCTGCCTACGCGGCTCCTCCTCATCCTCCATTTTCTGTCTTTACTTATAATAATAATAATTATTATTACTTCTTTTTTTGCAGCCGACAAAATGTCTCCTCAACACAACTCTCTTGAAGCGATAGCAAAGCCAGATCTTTCAGTGACCATCGTCGCTTAAGAGACACGGGCCTTTGAGAGAGAGGTAAAGACGGTCGGACACTACGAAACCCGCCGCAAGTGATTCCTGCGAATCTATTTCTGTTAATAATGATAGTCGAGGAGGTTTAACGTCCCATCGTCGCACTGCGGGCTTTGATGGGAGGTTGTGTACACTATGGAGAGCACCGGATTGATTTTTACTCATCCGGTGCTCCTTAAACTGCCCATAAGCGGAGGAATGTTTTTTTTTAACTTGTGTAGTCATACAAACGCGGCCGTCACGCCAACGCACGCGATCGCCACAGTCACTGAACGACTGCGACAAGCCCCTCCTGTCTTCTCGATAGTAGGGAATGCACATATACGATTACCAACCTCCTTGACGATTACATAGCTTGCAACGCATAATGCGCTTTAACTGTCTTTGCTTACTGTTCCGGCTTTCGCGTTCTTCCTTTCTATCTTACGGAGTAGGATACAACAAATCGACATTCGTAGGACGAAATTGACTCTCAATTTGACTCAGTTTCAGTAGGCACACCAGTGTAACATAACACGAAACAATGACATAAAACATGTAAATAATTAACTGACAGCTCGTGGGAATATCTAAAACATACAAATATTTCGATGCAAGAGGGCAGCATCTGCAACTGATTCTTTCATTTTCCTATCTTCTCTTTGTAGGAACTTCGGCTGCCCTAGTCGTAGTCGGATGGGCGAGTGCCGCCGGATGCTTCAGCTTATATAACACGGAATTTTTACCGACAGTGTAGTGTCGATCAATGCGTAATAAAACAATAAAGAAGTGCCCAGAACCTCTGCCATATAGAGTCGGCTCATATAGCTTTCTGTAAGGCTTTGTTTTAATAATTGTTGAGGAATGAGGAACGAGATAGGCACCGCTAAATCACACAAACCTGCTGTTAATGTAATAGTGCATGATATTTGGTGACTCACCATATTTTTCAACGTTCATTATACTTATCGGCACATTGAGCATATGCTACTGGGTATGGCCAATACTTAGGCAATACATCAGAATGTGTGCGTGCCATTATAACCCAAGGAATACAAAATCCTATCGTTAAGCATTTGTTAAGCATTTGTACGTATGTGGCACACTTTTCTGTGCATGCACACCTAGTCACATAGCGTCAATGTCTGCCAGTGCGTGTGCGCTAGATGTGTGTTTTCTTTTTATTTCAACGCTAAATCATTTTACACACACACACACACACACACAACACACACACACACACACACACACACACACACACACACACACACACACACACACACACACACACACACACACACACACACACACACACACACAAACAAACAAGCACATACACACGCGCGCACGCACACAGACCAGCCGACCTATTTTAAGACAAACGAAAAAAAAACAACAATCGAGGGAAAACTCTTGGACGCCGCTCTTGGACGTCCAATAAACACATACTGTATCGCCCGCGCGTTCAGCGCCTCTGAGCCCATCGAACGTGGGTAACCTACACGATACGGCGAGCCGCTGATGCTTAGAGAGAGAAAGAGAGAGAGAGAACACTATTTGACGCAGACAAGAGAGGTTAACCTATAGCCACGGGCTTAGTTGTCGTTGAGGCGACCCAGAAGAGATACCGCTGGTTCACGTATAGGCGCGAACGAGACGCGAAGCGTGAACCCGACAACCTCGAGACGCGCGCGACTGCACGGGCAGCGCGCGAAGGCCTGCGGTCAGCGCGCGCAGCGCTCTTTCTTGCCGACATATTCGACCATAGCGCGTGCGCCAGAAAACAAAAAGGTCAAGCGGAGGACGACAGAGGGGGTGGTTTGGACTCCCACCGCAATAACGGCGGCCTCGGGCTGCTTGTCGAAGTGTTCGTTTCGCGCGACGGGGGGGGGGGTCACTTTTCGCCGGAAGCCGATATTGGACGCTCGGCGCCGAGCAAACGTGTTTGCCCAGTTAGTGGAGGAACGCGGAGTGGGCGATGCCCCATAGTCAGCGAAGGCTGCGGAGGACGGCGGCAGTGTTTACTGATCTTTGCTCGTGTCTTGGAGGATCGGCCGTGATGCGCTGATCAATGCGACCGCCTCGAGACGCACGCTATTGACGGCAAAGCATCGCGACGAGTTGAACTGAGGTTGTTCTTGAAAGACCCGCTTATGCTCCACCACACCGTCTGTTCCCCGCCCTTTTGAGCCTTCCGTGGCTAATTGTTTATGTCATTGCGGTTATGACACCTTCCCTGCCCTGTTTATGTTGGCTCGCAGAAGCGGTACGTAACCAGATTCCGTCGCGACACTACTGCGATGGATGAATTTGAGCGGAACGACGAAAAACTTCCCACAAGGCAAAATGAAGAAAACAAAGAGAGAAAAGAAAAATAATTATTACATGGATATCTGCTATTGATAGTTTGACTGCTAGTAATAGTTTGATTGATTACATTAGCGCTTAGCGACCACGTTAAAAAAATTTTCTGTTTGTTGCACAAGAGAGAAGTTAAAATTCGTCTAATAGATTTTTTTTTCTTCTAAGTAGGCTTTTATCCTGCTTCGGTTAGCTATAGATGGCTTGCACTGACGTCACTGAAAGCGCCGCGTTGGAGCACCACCATGTGGGGACGCGACGTTTTCGATGTCACATTGATGTTATGAAAACATCACATGCAGGTTCTTTCATTATTCAAGCACAGATACTTTCCTGCAGTGTCGTTTTCACATAGACGCAACTTGTTTGTCATCAAAGCCGCCATCGTGGAGTCCCAGTTCCTTTCAGAAGCTGCGTCCATGACGTCACGTGCAAGCCATCTATATATAAACTATGCAACGGTTTGCAGCTCGCGATACACCAAGACTTATTGTAAATTTTGAATCTTCCTCTCTGTACAGTCGCTGTAAGATTTAGCTCAATTAATCTCAAATGACCTAAACGAAGACCAAACGGAAACACTCAATTACATTCGACTGATAAAGTATTATGCAACACTGCCCCGCCACGGTGGCCTAGTGGTTATGGCGCTCGACTGGTGATACCGAAGGTCGCGGGATCGACTCCCAGCCGCGGCTGCTGCATTTTCAATGGAGGCGAAAATGTTTGAGGCCCCGTGTACTTAGATTTAGGTGCACGTTACAGAACTCCACGTGGTCTAAATTTCCGGAGCCCTCCACTACGGCGTCCCTCATAATCATATCGTGGTTTTGGGACGTTAAACCCCAGATATTCTTATTATGTAACACTGCATATTCGTTAAGTTCATACGATTAGAATATAAACTTCATGGTAAATGTGTAATTTATTCAAATGTCACGCTAAAACCTTAGCGCCAGTGTACGCCATATATATTGGGGTTTTACGTCCCAAAACCACGATACTATTATCAGGGACGCCATAGTGGAGGGCTCCGGAAATTTCGACCACCTGGGGCTCTTTATAACATGTACCTGAATCTAAGTACACGGGCCTCTAGCCTTTCGCCTCCATCGTAATGCAGCCGCGGCTGCCGGGATTCGATCCCGCGACCTTCGGGTCAGCACTCGAGCAACATAACCACTAGACCATCACGGCGGGTTCCAGTGCACGCCAGTGTGACGCCACGGATTTCAAAGTATTTTTGTTTTAGGATTTGGATCTTTGTGGCTCAGTAAAAGATTTTGCAAGCTGCTAAATTCACAGTGCGACTCCGTTGCAGTACAATATCGCCCACCTTCATCAAATAATAATTGATTAGCCTTGAGCAGACTCCGTCAACATAGATGACGTCATTGCGAGCCGGTGCGAGAACGGCAACGCGGTGTCGCTGCGATATTTTATTTTTGCACACTCTTTTACCTTACCAAGCATCTTCTCGAGAGTTCGGAAACTTTTTGTTCAGAAACTTCTTGTCTCTTTAGTGTTTCTTTGTTGAAGCAAACGCAGACTCAAAGGAGGAAACATCGAATGTTTTTGAGAGAGAGACGCATTAGAAATGCTAGTTTAAAGGGACAGATAACCGCTCAGAACACGATTTGAGATAACCCCACTAATGGAAAGATTGTCTAATGGAGGGGCCTCAAACACGCGGCCCGCCGCGCATGTGGCGGTCTTCAACCCATATTTTTTTTCTCGCTAAGTTTGTTCATAAGCTGCATGGACGTGATCTATCTCAATAATTCTTTTCTTGAGGCACTCCACGTGGTCACCATGCTGTAAAGCATAACCATGGAACAAAAACTCCATATTTGAGAATTGGCGTCCAGATTGCAGTCATTCTGTAGATCAGAATAGATATGTTTTTCGAAACCTTGCATCAAATCCCCTTCAGAAGTGGCCCATATGTGGCCTAGCCCCCCCCCTCCCCGAAATTCTGATGAAGGGGTGTGTTTTACCACAAACAAATAATAAAAATAGGTGTTTTTCTAAAATTCTCAAGGCCTTCAGCGAGTGAACCCCCCCCCCCCCCCGCGAAAAAAATTCCTGGCTACTCAGGGCTTGCCCATGTTATACTTCTTATACTTCTACTTCAGGAAAAATGTGCAATGTATCAAGTAAAACGCTCAACAATGTGCAAGAATATGACGTCCCTCAGTCAGCGTCGCAGGTATTTAGGTTCCATAAATAAATGTATTGCTTATCATGTTCAGGTTATCCATTGTATGCGGTAGCCCCATAAAATGTCCATAGAATCGGAAAGAAATCGACGCTAAGATCCGCGTCAGAAACGACGTGTAATCACAGGAGATGATGACTACTCATTTTTCATTAGCCATACAAGAAATAGCAGAGATGTCTGCCCTAAGTAAACAGAGGTCGGAACGCGCTGACGACGTTACGGTGTTTTAGAAGGTCCGGTTTACCGTACGGTATGTACGGATATACCATACCGTTGTTGTCGGCACGCAGCGTTTCCTAAAACTCTATAGCCGCGCGAGTCGCTCAGTTCGTAGTACGGTAACGTGATGACGTGATCAAACTGGCTAACAGAGTTCTTGCAGACTAACAAAGCTACCTGGCGACGTCGACGGTATGGTATTTCCGTACTTACCGTACGGTAAACAAGCATTGCTAAAATACCCCATTAAGACGGACGGTTCGGTCGACATGAAACGTAAAACAAGCGCTGCAATGTTTGCGATTCCGTCTTTTAAGCTTTTCTTGGGCTTCGCGACTTTACTGAGTCACCGAGTGAACTTAGGTCACTGAAGCAACCTTAAGGGCCCCCAAACCACTGTGAGTTGAAAGACGACAGAGTGGTTTCTTTCTCGCCTTCACTACTTTCCTACCAGTGCTATATCCGCCTCGCCGCTTATTTCTCCACAAAACACGCGGAAAATGTCACCACTAAGCGTTGAGCCTATCAGGATTTTGCGCCTTTCTGCTACACGCTGTTATCTCCGCTTGCGCAGTCGAAAACGCGCACACTTGATCGCACACGATAATCATGCGAGACACGGCGGAACGGGCGTGCGACTGCATGGCAAAGCAGGGTAGGAGACGATTCAGAAGTGCATGGGATTTCTCGTATATGGTCCAGTCGAGAGCTTATTTCCTCATGACATCACGCGAACAGACTTCTGGCGTCTCGAATTGTGCCGAAAAGACGGGAAGCGCCAGGAGAGAATAAAGCGCTGGTTCTTTGTATTTTCAGAGGTTGTTTAGGGGCCCTTTAAGGAAATAGTGTTGTACAGGAAGTCGCAGTACTATTGCAACACGGGTTTGTTTTGGAGAAGTTCCCATAGAGATCGTTATACCTCAAATAACTGCGCAGCTTCGAATTTACTATAAAGTTCTAAAGGTTTTCCATCGCGTATAGGCGTAGCGAGTAGTGAAGCATCAGGACTCATGCCACCAAAGGCTCTCAGATACCGTCATCGCACTCTAAAACAAGCCGGGTTCAGTAAGTTTCATTCTTTATGGACGCCGCCTCACCAGCCCTGTGCGACAAAAAGGCTCATCAGAAGGTCAGAGGCATCCCTGCTGCATTGCCTCAGCACGAGGCCAGCGAGCGTTCACCGCAAGCCAGAGTGCAACACGATGTTTCCGCGTGGACACTGGACATTCAGGAGGGAGGTGTCGCGAACCTTCCTGAAGTTTGTAAGCTAATGTAGCCTTTGATCGGCATACTCTCTAACTCGCTCATGAGTCGACTCAGACTCAGATCGAGCCGTGAGTCTCAGTGAGCCCGAGTGAGTAATATTTAGGTGACCTGAGTCTGAGAGAGTCCCGCTGAGAAAAATTTTAGTGAGTCTGAGTCCGAGTGGGTTCGGTTGAAGAAAAATCGTTGTGAGACAAGTCCAAGTGAGCCCTAAGGGCGAAATATATTCCATGAGTGATTCTGAGTGAGCTCGACATTTTTTGCCGACTTATGCTGCGCGGTACCATGCGTGGGATGGCTCACAGGCCGGTGCACTGCTCCGCCTCGCTGCAGCGCGTCGCCTTGTTCACCCGTATGCGCTACGAATCTGTGGAATGACAGACTTTCCTAAAGCTTCCTTAAAGGACAAAGTGGGTGGGCGGGCTAGTTGGTTTATCATGCTAAGTTTGAACAGCGCGACTGAACGCGGACAGAGTAGAGCACGCACACACAGCGCTGCTGCACACATTGTCCCGCTCGGGCGCGTCCTTTGAAAGGAGGCGCCCGAGCGGGACAGCTACCGGCATATCTTGCCAGGCCACATACGCATGCAGTCAACTTCCACCTCCGCCTCTTGCACCACCGAAATCGTTTACGCATTGGTCGCGGAAGGCTCAGCCAAGCCCTGCGCGACACGACAAATATATCAGCGCACAAATGTGAACTACGTTTCATTTTCAGCATTGCGCTTACCTGTCAGCACAAGACGTGACAGCGTTGTAACAGTCTGCGGGAACCAGCTGCGGGAAACAGCTAAAGCCACAAGAGTGAACGCTTCTCGTGATCTGCCTGGTTGAACTGTGGTCTATGGTCGACGCCATTGTTGTGAGCCGCAACACCTAAGCGGTATTCTTCCTGCACTTCCTCTTTCGAATTCACGAGACTATAAAAGTAGTCTCGTAAATGCATTTCAGTCTCAGAGGGCAACATCATCAGCGGCTCTCGAGGAACACAAAAGAGAAATTCTGGCAGATCCCACACATTGTGGGAATCGATTTCATGCGAAGTAGTCAGCGAGTAGCAGCGCATGCTAGGTTTTTCGCTTGGAGCCAAGTGTTACGAGGTGGATCGACGTCACTGTGTAAATTTAGCAGTTGTGCGCATTTCGTGGGCTTGCCAGGCACGTCGACTACAGCTGGCGTGTAAAGGGTAGCTCATGGCCCGACGTAACGTCGGCACTCACGTTGGAGCAGAGATGTCAGTTATATCGCAACGAAGTGCAAACTACGGTGCGATGATGTGCATATCATAAGTAGCGGTTGTCGGCGTATACGAGCGATGCTCAGTCAATGTTTATTACATTGTTCTAAAAGCGGACAGCCAACCCTATACCACCACTATTGGAATCGCTCTGACATGACGCTTGTATAGGGTCTTTTTTCCTAAACAGTTTGAGGCAATGATTGTGGTAGAATACTTGACTGCCATGCAGAATGCCTGGGTTCGATTCCGGGTCGTACCGCGATTTTTATTCTTCACTTAAATCGGGACTTTTCGCTCACTGACAACCCCGCAGACTCCGGCTCCGTATTTTCTGCCACACGAACTCCTTAACGCCTTCGCGTTAATATTTCCGAAGTATATTCTCGCAGTGTCTGGGTTGATATATACTGTGAACCACCTGTGGCGCATACCCGTATACCACGGGCAGTGAAGAACGCGTTTTTCCTGCTGCTCTTCCAGCGATCAATCCCAGCTCGGCAATTCGTCGTCACTCCTAGCCATCGATCACGTGGGAGTGTAAGCAACAGCAAGGTGATTTATCCCAGACACGCTAGCACCGGTCATCCTTCATACTAGCTGTTGAACCCTCCGTCCTCACACTGTGCTGCATTGCCAAGACACCACTATGAAGAAGTACAGCGAAGACATTTTTTTGTTTTAGAAATAGCCCTTACGATACCCCTTAAGCGGAGCGCCCTGCAACCCTTGTCCAAGTAATCATCGACTGACTTTATTAAAGGACCCCTGACACCAAACCTGAAACTTCGAGATGTTTGTGTTGTTCGATTGTCCTGTATACGTGGGCCCTTCTGACTGATTATTAGTGGCGAACGTTGCCATTAAGGTACTTTAAATTGGTTTTAAAGTAAGCGCGAGTGCTCACCTGAGTTGGCAGCACCTCGCGGCATTGCCAATGGTATGACGTAAATAGGGGCCTTGTGTGACGTTCCACGAGTAAAGCGAGTATTGTGGATGTCACGGAAGATTTGCGGGTCGCACACAGCTACCACGACTGACACCCGACGAGGGCTATTGCTCCTCACCCCTCTCGGTCTGTTGTCGGGCTGCTCGCAAGGTACTTAGACCAGGAATGCTTTTCTTTTTCGTGAGGGCACGCGCGAACTCGTACCGAAGCACCCAGATCGTTGCAATCACCCAGATCGCTGCAATTAGTTGTAAATTCCAGAATGCATGCTGCTCTTTAATGTTTGACTCACAAGTTCTCAGGAGCCTCGACTACCGATCGGCAGCGCTTTCCGACCATGCTCAAAGTGTGTTGCAGGGTGTTTAATTTTAGATCGTAAAGATTTTTTATAAAAAACTCTATGACAGTCAGGCTCCTGTTGTTTTCATACACCAACTCTATGTAGAAGCGGAATAACTCTTCTTCATAATGGGGCATAGCGCTAACACACACGGGCGAGGAGGAGACAACAGGACAGGCGCTAACTTTCAACTAATTGTTTATTTTCGAAAGCAACAGTATAAATTGAACCGTACGCAAAAGTTCTACTCATCGCACATGAAAACCTGCCGCGTCAAGAAAGGCCAATTCATTAGCAGTCAGCGCCACCGACGGCAGCTGACACAGCTATCACCGGCCCTCGCGATCAGGGCGTCTTCCATAATCTCTCTTGTAGTCTTATCGGCATTCCTATATACCGGTGTGCACTCTTTGAACAACGCTTCATACCCACAATCATTACAATGCACAGACACGTGCCCATCACGATATCGGCCCGACTTCTGCCTATGTTCCCTTAGTATATCATTCAGGCATCTCCCCGACTGCCCAAAGTAAACCTGGCCGCAAGAAAACAGGAATCGATACACTACATTATTTGCACATGGAACAAATGGATACTGATGTTTCTTCACACATTCTGCACGTCTCTTGGCTAACGGGTCTGTGGCCTTGCAAATGCTCGTTAGTTTCTGAGGGGCGGAAAAAAGCACATCTACCTTAACGTTCTGGTCAATTTTCTTTAGGGCGTGTTACCGTGTGTGTTAGCGCTATGCCCCATTCTGAAGCATATAACCAACTAGCCCAAAAAGCCACGTCGGAAATACTTTGCCGCAACTAAAATGACATTGACGTGATTAAATTAACAATAACTCGTTAATTAACTTTTTAATTATTCACTTCAGGGCAGTCATTTATATTAGAAAGCTGTAGTGCGTGCCAATTTATGGCATACCCATCTTTTAAAAATGGCAAAAGTGGCGCTCAATTCGAGATAGTCATCATCGAATTTCAAGGGCGATATCAAAACTGATAGCGCCCGGCCCGTAGGGAGCGTGGCCCCTCTGTTACGTAAGAACGGAACTACACGTGACGAGGAAGTGACGAAGCTTGAATCAAGGAACGCCAAAGCAGGATCTGGTAATGAAAATCGGCAAGCACTGAACCTTCTCTATCGCCTTTGGTTGCGAGTTGCCTTAACGAAGGCATATACAACGTCAATTCGAATGACTGACAGTGCGGCATGCGACGTTTGCGGCACCGAAGAAAACATCGAGCACTTGCTGTGCAACTGTCCCCCGATTCGCCTCGGAGAGACAAGTACTTTCCAACGCACTGCGATGACTTGATGATCGGCCGCTTTCTGTGCAGGTGCTGCTACAACGTCATCCCCATCTCTCGACGGCCCACAAGGCAGTGAAGGCACTCTTGTGCTTTTTGAAGACGACGTGCTTGCGCGAACGCCTCTGACTTGTGGTTCAGTTTCGCACGCTTCAGTGAATTCACTGCCTCTCTTCTTCTTTTTTTTCCTTCTTCTGTTTTCTCCTCTCCCTTTCTACTCCCATCTTTCTACTCCTCATCTTTCTAATCCCCAGTGTGGGGTAGCCAACCGGAAGCGTTTTCTGGTTAACCTCCCTGCCTTCTCCCTTTCTGTTTCCTTCCTGAAATGCACAAGTACAGTGCTCGTCAAATGAAACCCGAACACCGGCAAGCCTTCGCACGGTATCGTGCGCGCCGTCCAGTTATCACCATTGACAGGCGCGCGCATCCGGTTTGACCGCACTGCGCATATGCGCGCCTGTCCATGGTGATAACTGGACGGCGCGCAATATACCCCCGCGAAGGCTTGCCGGTGTTGGGTTTCATTTGACGAGCACTGTACACAGCTCATTCTTTGGGTACGATGTGTGATCCTTATCTTTTTCTTTCTTAAACTATTAACAGGCGCGAGAAACTATTTCGCCTGCCTGCAAGAAGAAGCGCCGCAGTGGCTGAGCCTGAGTTTTATGTTTCATAGAGAAAGAAAAGGTTGATATTGCGGTTTTTTCCGCGCGGCTAGAAAGAAACAGATACACACCAAACACCACACGCAAAGATAAGGGGATCCGCTGGAGTACGTGAGATGACTTGCCGCTTTTCCCGAAGATACGGCCACGACGCGTCTTCATTCAAATTTCGCGACTTCCTTGTCACGGGCAGTTCCGGTCTGACGTAGCAGAGTTGTCGCGTTTCGTGCGCGCCGGGAGCGTTCAGTTTCGATATCGCCCTTGAAATTCGATTATACGAGGGTGATTCAAAATGTAAGGACCGTTTGCTAATATTTAAATATTTGCACTTCAGAATAGAGATTTATTTGAGCAGCGCCATCTGTTAATTCTTCGCGAATGTACTGAAGTCATTGTTCTCGCTCAGTAGTCGCCTGCTTGACGGGGAATGAAGACGACAATGTCCGCGAAAATCGTTGCTCCCGCGTGTTCTAAAGTGCGAGCTGTAATTCAAGCTTCGAATGCAAAAGGACCATCAGCTTCTCAAATTCATGGATAGTTGTGTCTAGTTTATGGAGCTACAGTGATGAGTGAAGGAAAGGTTAGACAATAGTGTCGAGACTTCGCAAATGACCGCACGATGTGCACGACGAACAGCGGAGTGGCAGGCCCAGCGTCAAGACCAATGAAACTGTTCGACAAGGGGACCGCGAATTGCGGTTAGATCGACGACTGACAATTAGTGGTCTGTCGGATAAATTTCCTTTTGTTGGCCGCACTACAATTTACACGACTGTAACTGAAAATCTCGGATTTCACAAAGTGTGTGGAAGCTGGGTACCAAAAGTGCTAACCGACCAATTAAAGCAGCAAAGAATTCCCAAGGCGGCGAACTTCTCTGCAGAGGGACCAAGAATGGTGCCGCGGTACGAAAAGTGCTTAGAATTTAACGGTGATTATGTAGAAAAGTGAAGTAGGCTTGTACTAAACTAGAACCGCCAATGAAAATTTTTTCTAACGAATATTTATTTTTTGGGGACCAAACGGCCCTTACTTTTTGAATAACCCTCGTAAGTATCTCGAATTACGTGCAACTTTAGTGATTTCTAAGAAATGGGTATGCCGTAAGTTCGCCAGGAGCTGATATATCACCATTGAATTATCAGACGGACCTACACCAAAACGTCAATGCGTTGTCAATGCGACGAATGAATAAAGGCTCCTGAATAGGCCTTTGTTCATTCATGAGCACCAGATATTTTCTAAACCACACTCTAAGAAAAAAAGAGAGTCAAAAGAGGGTCATGGAACCGTGACTCTCCTCGGGTGTCCATCTGACCCCTTTTGGAAGGTACAGGCAGAAAAAAAGAGTTCGCATTTGGGAAGGAGTCACTGGACCCTCCTGAAGCGCGTTTCGATTGGCTTCGGTATACGGAAGAGCCGCCGTATACGCCATACATATCGCACGCTCGCCCTTTGGCGCCGTTGTGGCGCATTGCTCGGCGACGCAGACGGGGTTGGCGCCGGGGTGGCGCGCCGCTCTCCTCTCTCAGTCGTCTCAGTCTCCTGGTCTATTGGAATGCGTTGCGTGGATGAGTTGGTTGCGCGTCTTCGGTGGTATTGACGCCGGCTCCGTGCACGAAGTGACGCTTGGAGGGCGGAATATTCATGGAGCTGTGGATACGGACAACGGGCGCCAGTTAACGGTGAGTGTACTGCTTTCGTAGGCACTAATTATACAGCTTTAGCTGGGCGTCTGCAGCAGCTCTGCGGAAGTTATCTGCCAGCCATTTCCAACAGCAGCCTGTGCCCGCGGGGCTGTTGCGGATGGCCAACTATAGCTGTCAGTTAACGAGTTCCCACCGTTATGCGCGTTGCTGTACAAGCTCCCATAAAGTGAGCGATGCAAACAATAATCGAGAGTCATTTCTTGCTGATCGCACGTCGTGTCTGCACTACTGAAGGTGCAAGATGTCGTTTTGAGAAGCACTTAAGTCTACTTCATCATAACATTTCTATCTACCTTGAGTGTGCAGCGTGCTTCCACGCGTGGGAACGTGAAAAAAAAGAGCCTGTGTACAGAACCCTTAGACGCACTATATGTAATGGTTTTTGTTGGCTTAAAGACGGTAGTTTGAGGTGCAGATATAGTACGGTGGCTTCCAGAAAGTATGCGGTAGTCATTAAAGTTGGACACGCCTCGCCGGTGAAAGTGAAAAAGCTCTAGACTTTCGACGGCGCGCGTTGTTGCGGCCGCCGGCGTGCACTCTTTTCCCTCGTTTCTGTTTGCTGTTTTCGTGGTTTGCATACAGTGCGATGACGTTGGGCGCTATAACAGAATCGAGTGAGTGTACGTGATTGTGGGAGTTATGTGCGCTAATTCTAGCATATGACATGTCTGATCTCGACGTAGACGGCGTACGCACGCGCTGGGTGTCGTTCGGGCCCTAGTACTCGCATCTGTTTATCTGAGTATTTAAGGATGGGTTACGTTTGTAAAACGTGCGGTCAATAACCGCTCACGGCATGCCTCTGGCTGCCGGAGGATGTGCTTTGTTGTTTTGTTGTTAGCCTTTATTATGTCTGTGTGAACCACTTATATTGTGTAGGTTGTGCAAACGTTTACTGCAATTTCATTTTCTCATCATAATATCACGTTCTGCTTTTCAGATACCGTTTTTCATGGTGCTCACGCTGGACAGGAGCGACAACCTAGCAAGCCACAAGTCTGATGCTTCCAGCCGTCACCACTTTTTGATTTATTCTTAATCACAAGGAATAAATATGGAAACATGATGGCGATTTCTGCTGTTCATTTAGCACCATATGACACTGTGCACATCACAGTCACACATTTATTTGGCTATACTCATAGAAGCATGTAAATGAGGAATACCCAAACTTCTTAATTGGAAATCACAGACCATCTTTTCGCGCTTTCTATATAACTTTGTTGGAAAATATGTGTTGTTTTGACGAGTTTTTTAAAAATAATTATAAAACTGAACTATTCTTTTTTTACAGTCGCTGGGCAGAACGGCAAGTATTATTGGACTTGCTTAAAATGAATACTCCACTATTTTCAACAGTAGTCGCGCAAAAATAGAGCAAGGATCAAATGAGTAGCTTAAAATACTTGTGGAGTCGCTTGATGCTTCGGTGTGGGTCCCTTGACCCCCGTAGGAGCGTTACCGGCAAGAGTCGTCTGACTCCCTATAAGTGGTACGTGATCCTCTGGACGAGAGTCTTTCCACTCTTCCTAGAGGTCAGGGGACTCTCCTACAGCGAGCCGACCCTGACCCACCAAGAGAGTCACCGTGACTATTTAAAGAGAGTCCTATACGTGGCAAGTCAGAACTCTCCGAAAAGAGTCACGCATACTCTTTTTTTTCTTAGAGTGCAGAGGCCTCATCATGCGCACTGCGATATATGTTTCACTCACCTGTCAATGCAGATGGCCATTAGGGTGAACACGCTGGCTGCCACAGACACGATGGCAATGAAGTTGGACACCTTGCAGTAGGCTGTTCCGAACGGCCAGTCCCCGTTTAGCATGTAAATAAAGTTGAAGATGACGTTCAATGTTGACACCATCGTGTCCGCTAAGCTCAAATTGACAATGAAGTAGTTTGTGACCGTGCGCATGCGTTTGTGTGCCAGCACTATCCAGATGACGATCAGGTTGCCTCCTGTGGCCACCAGAACCATGCTCCCGAACAGCAAAGTCCAGGCCGCCTGGCCCCACCACGGCAGGATGTACATGTTCTCTGTCATGATGTCTTCTGAGCTGAGGTTGACGAGAGATACACCTTCGGCTCCCGTGCCATTGCTGCCGAAGACACTGTCGTTGAGATACAGATCCATGGCCTAGGGCATACCGGGGTCTCGAGTCTTGTGCAAGTGCCTGCGAGTGAGTGGCGCTCTCCTTTATATGACGCGCATCAGAAGCGATGCGATGACCTGCTCAAAGCGTTACTGGACGTGTTTCACACAGAATCCGCCAGACAATCACTTCTTGATGCTCAGCACATATACAAGCGCAGATCTGGGGAACTAGCGGTTACTTAAATATGAAATGGCTCTTACTGCACAGCGAGTGACAAACTAACCGAACAAGCTACCCTGACTTTGTCCAGCGTAATCTACCGAGGCAAATGAAATAAAGCGCGAACAAAAAAAAAAAGCCGAAACGTTAGGGTTTCTTGGCTCTGTTTTCTTGTATCACATTCAGGTGCTCCCGTATTTCGCGGCCATTCTAAGTGGGCCTTCGACAATACTGCAGCAGGGCGACATAAGTTACACACTACGCACAAGCAGAAGGCGGACGGTGGATCAGGGGGCCAGAAGAAAGGTGATGCCGAAAGCGTTTCTTGATCAGTCCTTCAGGTAAAGCATTTCGAACATGCCCTCCTGCGTAGAAGACGTCGAAGAACGGAGTAAATAGTTCTTTTCGGACACAACACGACGAAGACAGGCGGTTAGTCTTGAGCACGAGACGGCGGTCCCGGAGTGCTGGCGGCGATTGACAGCTTGTCAGGTCGTGACCTCATCGTAACTGGTGTCCCAATGCGGTACCGGCGGAAGTGCGGAACCGCGCTGATGTCGCAGCCTCAGCGGTCGCGTCAGACCGTGTCGACACAGGTCGCAGAAGTGCCGCGCGACGCGTGCGCGAGCCGCTGCTTGAGCGGCGCTTGGAGCCGACTGCGATCTTGAGGGACGGGAAGCGGGCAATAATCTGGCAGCTTCACGGCTTCCGGTCGGTCTCCTCCGCGGCCCTATTAATTCGACGGCGGGCTGCAATCTGGGCGCCGTTGTGTCGCACTCGCTCGGGCTCCCACTTCCTCGGCCGCCGCTGAGCCAAGCAAGTCACGCCGACCGCAGAGGAGTGACGCCGGATGGGGCCCCGCTATCAGTCTGGGTCAAGGCTCGCTGCAAAGCCACGGCTCTCTGGGTCAGCCCACAGGCAAGGTCCATGGTGCAGGGCCTGCAAGCAGATGCATACGACCATCAGGTCACTAAACGCGTACCTGCTACACTCATCCGGCTACCTCAAGATCTAACATGTATGTTGTGGCATTATAAAGGTCTGAATGGTACACGACCTAAAAACTTTCAATGGGGTCTGCATTACAAATACACAACAGCAATAATCGAGGGTTGAGGAACAGAATATTATTAACAGCAGGCGGGTCTGGCCTTCCTGGAACTGCAAGCAATTGCTCCGCCCCAGGGCCAGTATTCACAAAAACGTCTTATGCTATAAATTTTCGTAAGATAACATTTGAGCCAGTCACAGTGCGGGACGAAAGAGAAGTCTTGTGAATTCGGCCCCAGATGTTCACAAGCTTTGTTGTTGCTTCGGACATCCGTGGTATGCAGCCCTATTTTGGTTGTTCTGGATGATTCGTTAAGCAATATAAGAAAACAATTAAGAATGCATCCTTTCAGTGCTGCATAGCATAGCGATGCTTGCTGTGATGTTAGTGCTATTACTACTGTTAGGGATTTGTGAAAGATGCTGCCAGTATACGGTAAGCCCTTCTTAGTGCGTTCTCCTTACCCTCACTGACGCGCAGTGCGCCATGGCAAGCTTGCTAAGCGTGGCCTTATGCTATAAACTGTAATGCAAGTCAAGAAGCTTGTATAGTGTAGACGTCATCCCCATTTATATTCTGTTTTAAATGAAAAAAAGCATATAGACGCAACCCCTGAAATAAGGGCATAAAGATAGAATACTACAGCAAGAAATTCCTTGTTGCTCGCTTCAAAAGTTAATTACCAGTGGCTGCTTACTTGGACAGCTTAGCATGGTGACCCAGAAATTAGATCGCTGATGACAGAAAACAACGAACTTTAATGAAAAGTATAACTTGCTAGCAGAGTGCAGTGTTTACAAAGGCAGATGCTGGGTTTACGTAAGTAATTTTGGACATGCAGTTAATGTACGTTGCTGCGTAGGAGGCACTGAACACAGACGATACAGCGGGTCAATGTATGCTACAAACTAATCAGCGGACTACGAGAGTCAGTGCAAAGAAGTGGTAGTAGCGTCGTTTGCGTTTGCTGGTAAGGTATTAAAGCGAAAGCCTGAGATGCCTCATCGAACGGAATAATTGACCGTCGGCGTCGGCGGCGTTGGAGGCGTAGGCGTCCCGCGTCGGCGGCGTCAATATGAGTGATTGCGAAAAATCATGACCATGTGATGACGTCACAACATGACGTAATCACGACGTCACAGATCGCCAAAATTTGTGATGTCGTCTTGACGTCACTATGACGTTACATAACGCTACGTCATCGCTGGATATCGTCGCTTCGGAGGCAGTGCAAAATCACGTTAGGTGCGGAAAGCTTTCGGATGGTGGGGATCGCGTTGGAAGAAGATCAATGCATCGACTGACAAGAAAAAGCAGGAGATGGCTTTAACCTTCCAGTCGCCTTATGCGAATACATAATGCGCCCTGTGAGTTTTTGCCCCATATATATGCCCTCAGTGTGGATATCATGTCAATGGAACTAAAAAAACGCTGTAAATAAATATGAAGAATAACATACCCCTAATAGGCTCATTGGTGCAACATGCTACCACATGCTGCGCCGATGATCCAAAGCCTTGGTGGAGCAGCAAGTGCCTAATGATGTGGTTTCTACACCCAAATCTTTTCCTTTGGCAGACGTTGTGTGCGTTAATAAAGACGCTTATAACCACTCCTCGTGTCTCTTCTCCTCTCAGAGGCCTCTGCTCGCAGTACGGCGTCGGCAGCCTTGGGAACGCTGCCTAGTGTAGAATGCAGGCCGACGGCCAATCAAGCCGCATTCACCGCTTCTCTCCCGCTGGAGCAGCGGAATTCTTTCTGAAGTCGCTGCAGGTTCCGCCGGTTCCTGGGGCAGACAGCTTGTACTGGGCGCCTTGAGACATTCACATGGTTCTCGTGTAGCCTTCTCTGATTTGTCTCGAGCTGACAAGCTACGTGATAAGAATATCGACTGCCCACCGGTTGCCTTCCGTCTTCTTTTTCGTGGTCCGGTGCCGCGGTCACCACGAGCGCAAAAGAGGTGTACGGCTCACGCAGCGGAAATGCGCGTGCTCGGAATGGCACTAAGGAAGTGCCGAGAAGTCATTACAAGCATCGGGCTAAATGACAAGGCGCTGACGCACGCCAGCGAGCTCGTCCTGGGCTCTTCTCACGGTGTTGCCTTTTAACAAAAACAGCCGCACATTTGCCCCGTCTATGTAACACGCGGGCAGGCCTCTTGTTATGCTTCCGCTAACTGCAAGACAGCGAACGACGAGGCGACGACGTTTCGTACGGCGTGAACGTCAGTCGTTCTTCTTGACACTAATGCGTTCAGTATGGCAGCACTGTTACGCTTCACTTAGCTCTGCATTTCTTCCGTTCTTTCTGATTTGGAGTTAGGCCAAGAAAACCCGAGGCTAGAGGCGAGCCAAGGTGAATGGAAAGTATAATAGCGGGTAAATGTTGGCCCGCGTCAACTTAACAGAAGAACGGATTCACTACTTTTTAAATAACTTACGAGCCTAAAGTTACGCTTGTAATGTAATACAGAGTTAATTGTCTGCTATTCCTGCTGTTTAACAATGACGCTCATCGCAAATGTTTTCACATGCCAATTGACTAAAAAAAAAAAACCCTTCACATTCAATAAGCGTCAGTCTACAAAAAGCACCTACATGCCATATAATTTTTAATAGTTAAAGCATCCCGAGTTAAACCAGTCAGTTGTGGACACCATTTCCCTTGCGTTTTTTAAAAATTTTTTTTCTGTGCCGATATTAAACGGGTACTGACACGAAAATGTTCAGTTGTCGTTTTTTTGCGTCAAATCAAAGGCCAAGCCCTCAAGAGCCTAGAAAATGCACTGCTAAGCGTGAATGAACCCCGGAAAAGTAATTACATTACGTTTTGAAACGCTAGTTTAGGTTCCTACTGTACCCTGACGACATAACACGGTATGAACTCGTCATGTGTTCGCGCAAGATATCGTGACGCTTCCACGGCCGCTCCGCACTGAGGCTCCGTTTGTGTTTGTGACGTACAAGCTGCCATTTTAAAAGTTTTGGCACCTGAGATAATCCCAACTAGCCAGACTGCTGCGTGAAGTCACCAGAATTTGTACTGTAGCCTGACGTCAAGCTAGTGTCGATGTCGGTAGGTGCGCCATGGGAAAACTTACTTTCATATCAAAATGAAATATCAGCATTTCCTGAGCTTTGCACTTGCTCAGAGCCGTCTCTGCATACAGGACATTTGTATGGCAGAGTAAACTCACCTCCGAAAAATGGTGTCAGTAGCCCTTGAACGACAATTTAAAGCGATCTTACTTCTTCTCGAGATGCTCATTACCTCGCATTATACAGGGTGTTTCAGCTAAGAAGCATCAAGTATTAAAAAATTAAACATAGGTGTTACGCGTCTGCAATTAGCGCAGTATTGTTCTGAGCCATATAGAGTCCGTCAGAATATTTTTTTCCAATCCTCCAAGCTCGGCAATGAACAAAGATTGCTTAATGAACTTTTCAAATAGTAACTCTAGAGACAAACCTTCAATACAAAAGTTGTAGCGCTTGTTCAGAAACATCGAATTTTCCATCTATGGTAAGATAACTGCCCTGCTTAATTTTTTTCCGGCCTTTCTTTAAAGCGTGCGAACTTAAAAAAAAAAAACCAAGTGACTACCGCCTAACGCGCGGCGCTTTTAGTGCCCTCAAATGTAAGTTGAACGAATGATCAAAGGCTGCTTCGCGCACGGAGGCCGATTGAGCAGGCTATATGGGTGACTGCGATAGACGTTAAGCGATAAAAGGAGCCTACCATTTCAACAACAACAACAACAACAAAAATTAGTCAACGAAAAAGCGGCAGCCGTAGAGCAAATGCCATATGAGAACGTAGGCAGCATTTGATGCAGCGTAGGCATTTTTTAGATGTGAAGCATCTTATAGCGGAGTTCAATCCGGTGGTGGTGGTGGTGGTGGTGGTGGTGTGCGGCGTGACCAACCTTACTGCGCATGCGCAAACCCTCTCCACTACCCCTCTCCTCTCCCCCTCTCTTCTCTCAATCTCCACTTCATCTCTCCCCTCCCGCTCTCCGCTTCCCCTTCCCTTTCCCCCTCCCCTTCCCCCTCCCTTTTCCCCTCCTCCTCTCCACTACCCCTCCCCCCTTTCCCCTTGTTCCCCCCTCACCATTCCCCTCTGAAACGTGGGCTCTACATGCCGAAACACTGTTTCGCATCGCCTCATGGTCCCCTTTAGCGGGAGATGGTGTGATTTTTTTCTTTTCTTTTCGCACCGGAGCAGAAACTCATTGGAAGGGGCGAGGGTGACAAGGTGATGAAGAACCGAGATAAAATATTCACTCACACGTACGTGGGTGAAGCCCTTTCATAGATATTGTTTTTAGGCGGTATGCCCCTACCATCATTTGGCGTCCATCGCAGTCACCGATAGCCTGCTCAATCGACCTTCGTGTGCGGAGCAGCCTTCGATAATTCGTACAACTTATATTTGAGGGGACTAAAAGCGCCGCGCGTAAGGCGGCAGTCACGTGGTATTTTTAAAAATTCGCGCGCTTCAAATAAAGGCTGGAAAAAAATTAAGCAGGGAAGTTATCTAAGCGCAGATTAAAAAATTCCATGTTTCTGAACAAGCGCTACATCTTTTGTATTGAAGAGTTTTCTCTAGAGCTACTGTCTAAAAAGTTCATTAAGCAGCCTTTGTTAATTAGCTAGCTTGGCGGATTGGTGAAAATATTCTGACGTGCTCTATATGGCTCAGAACAATACTGCGCTAATTACAGACGCGTAGCACCTATGTTTAATTTTTTTTAATAGTTGGTGCTTTTTAGCTGAAACACCCTGTATGAAGAACATCAATGTTTGCGCCGCGCTATACTGTTGACAAAAATTTCGCCCATAGACGGGTGTTCTCTAGCGGTTTACGCAAGGAGAACTCACGATAACATTGAACACAAGCAGAATCAAGAACGGGCGTGAGCTCAAGCATGTAGGCATCGTATAAAGTAGATGGGAGGTGGTGAAATGCCTTGTTTTGGCTCAAGGGGGAGTTTCATTTCCGACAGGACATTGTGCATGACAGGCAGCTGGACAACTTCCTCTCGTGAAAGGAAGTTCTCTTTCGCAGCCGCGGGGGAAATTATTAACGTGAATTACTACACCTCTGGTACTTCTAAGCTTGAATAACAACACATAGCCTACAGCTACCAGTTGAAGCAATACAATCTGTTCGCGCGGTGTGAACATATATGTACGTACATGTACTGTGCACGTCCACATATCACAAAGAAAGAACGAAAGGACCGTATAAGCCGTACGTGTAAGTGTCGGTGCTCACTATATAGGCCAGTAAACTGTTGTCTAATCCGAAGCCGAAATATTTTAAACGAAATTCTGGTTGCCTAATGCGAAATTTTCACCACCATCGTTAATCTTGTTTTGTATATGAAAAGATAGTTTAAACAAATATACCTACCATAATAGCAGTCGCATACGTTGCATATTTGTTTAGCGTTAGTTAACTATGCTTGTTAGCGTAAATGGAATGAGGAATGACAACATAAGGCCCTTAACCACCATGGAAGCGTACCGCACAGCCTAATTATGTGTCATAACGAAAAGCATACACAGCTCATGTGTTAAGCTGTAGAGTACACATGGAGCAAAATACACGAATCATTTTAGTTGTGGGTAAATGTATTCTAATTAAAAAAACATGATTCTCAAGAAGGACAGACGTATGCACCATAGAAAATTGCAGACTGACAAAGATTAAAAATTCAGGAGTCCTTGCCCTGTCGGGAAAATGGTGGCAAGCGAGGCTTGGCGTGTGCGTTCCTGACGTAGTACTTTCTTTCTTTCTTTCTTTCTTTCTTTCTTTCTTTCTTTCTTTCTTTCTTTCTTTCTTTCTTTCTTTCTTTCTTTCTTTCTTTCTTTCTTTCTTCTTTCTTTCTTTCTTTCTTTCTTTCTTTCTTTCTTTCTTTCTTTCTTTCTTTCTTTCTTTCACGTTGCGCAATGCTGCCTCCGAACTGTTCCCTTCCTCCATGCCGGAAATGGACCTTCATCTCCGTGCTTCATCCAGCGCAACACTTCAGCTGCTGCAGGCAACAACGACGATCACGCGCTCATATCCAGGCAAAAACGAAATTTTGCCACGCGAAATAACAAATCACCTCGACAGCCTCATTAAAAGATCAGATTGCCGTATCAGGAACGGCTGATCGCCGACAAGCCCGCGATCGAGAGAGCATCAGTCATCGGAAAACGCCGCATACAAACACTCACGTGCCCAGCCACGGTGGTATAGTGCTTATGGCGCTCGACTGCTGACCCGAAGGTCGCGGGATCGAATCCCGGCCGTGGCGGCTGCATTTTCGATGGAGGCGAAAATATTTGAGGCCCGTGTACTTAGATTTAGGTGCACGTTAGAGAACCCCAGGTGGTCGAAATTTACTGTAGATCCCTACTTTAAGTCACATACTCATAACACAATTGAGGCGGCGTGCGCATGGTCATTTAGTATAGAAATATGCAGCTGCCGCAGGTTTCGATATATCGTACCCAAGAAGTGCCGGTAACGATTAGATGTTCTACTCATTGTTGACTTACAGTACATTTAAGTCAACTTCCAGAGATAATAAGCGGCTGCAAAGTTCACTAAGCGGCGCGGATGAATATTTAAAAGGCGACGGCAATTTCGACATGTCACAATTGAATGAATGGCATCGAGCTCTCCCCTACTTTTCAACCGCGATTAGCAAAGATATACTAACTTTGGCGACAAGCTTGGTAAAGAAAGCGCTAATCAAGACATCTCGATTGGAATTCCAGGTTTTTGTTACTAGCATTTTATATTTTTTGCGGAACTAAATCTAATCTCTAAACAAGCTGGTCGACGCTCGTGTCTTCTAAGCCGCGGTGGCTGCATTTTCGATGGAGGCGGAAATGCTTGAGACCCGTGTACTTAGATTTAGGTGCACGTTAAAGAACCCCAGGTGGTCTAAATTTCCGGAGCCCTGCACTACGGCGTCTCTCATAATCATATCTTTGTTTTGGGACGTTAAAGCCCACATATTATTAATATTAATATTATTATTGTGTCTTCTAAACTGCTATGCGTACAGAGTGTCACAGCTAAAGTTAACGAGGACCTTAAAACATACCACTTCACTCCAAACGAACCTGGCTGGTGCATTGCTCGCAGGTATGTTTAGAAGTTCAAAATATTTTAAAATTCTAGCTAAATGTTCTAATAAGTAAAATTAACGGTGATCCTATCACTAGTCGTTTCTTTTTCTTCAATAAATATAAGTGAAAAAGCTTTAAATGAACGTCGAAACCATCCACTAAATTATCTTAGATGTGCTGGCTCGTGCGAAACGAACGCACATCGCGCGTTGTTAATGATCGAGCTTAATTACGTGTCATATTCGTTGGCCGCATCAATGCGGCAATGCATATCGATTATATGCTCTTAAACGTGTCGTTGCAAGACGAAATAATGTGCTCTGCTTCGCAGAGGCGTAGCCAGAAATTTTTTTCGGGGGGGGGGGGGGGGTTCAACCATACTTTATGTATGTTCGTGCGTGCGTTTGTATGTGCGCGTGTATATATACGCCAGCAAAACTGAAAAATTTCGGGGGGGGGTTCGAACCCCCCCCCCCCCCCCCGGGCTACACCCCTGCTGCTTCGCATATGCCGACAAGCAGCTTCAGGAGCACAGAAATCACACATTCACTCTGAAGAAAAATAATTAACGGCAACCTCTCGCTTCATTGAACACGCTGGATAAGAAATTAATGACGTTTGTTCTCTTACAGGGCACGCTTGAGAGCACTCTCATGTAAGGGTAGATGGCAACAATATCCAACTTAAGATTCCTTTTTTTTTGGTGTCCCGTGCATGTGAATCAACGCAGTTAAAAAGACTGCGTGGAAGGTGGCGCGAAGCAATCACTTTAGTTTGGTATTTTCGACGGTGCCTAGAACTTTATCATTTATAACGAACCAGAAGAGCAGGTATTTAAAGGGGCCCTCCAACACTTTTTCTGAAGCGCCTACGTCGCTGCCGACCGCATCAACGCGTAGTGGCGCTCGCCAGAACTATTGCGGCTGGAAATGACAAAGATGAGCGCTGGCCTATGATTGGATAAATGTAACGTTAGAAGTAATAAGAGCGTTGCATCACAAAAGGGGTTATTATTGGGTTTAGTTTTTCTTGAGCATGCTTTCTTCACTGAACACCAACTAGAGGAACGATCTTAGACTTTTTCAGCTTTAAAACTGCAGCGCCCGGCAAAGAATGCGCCGACCGCCACGGCGCTGGAGGAAACGCGCTGGGGACGCTCCAGGCGCCGTTGTTTGAAAAAACTGAAGGGGAAAAAATGTAAGAGCGTTGATATAGACGCCGTCGCAACAAGAAAGATGACTAAACCTACAAAAAATGATAGATGCGTTCGCGATCTGCCTCGTTTCGCACGTGCAGTTCACTCTTAATGCACCACATTGTTTGTTACTATCGCAACGGCGGCATCATTACGTTGTAAAGAACGCGTAACATTGTATGAAAGCTTCCCGTACGTAGGATCTTTCAGTTCATTTCATTGGGGCGCCATCAAACGTCACAGGGCGAGTGAAACGTGGTCCGGTGACCCCGCGAAAAGCGAGTTGAGGGTAGGCCTCCATTTTATTGTATTTTGAGTGTTCTAGGCTGAATAACTTCGGACTGCGCGCCCCTATCGCTGCCGTTCTTGCTGCACTAATCTCTTCAGCCTTCAGTCTACGCAACCCGAAAGTAAAAAATGTAAAACAATGAGGTCTGGTAAAGTGTTAGAGGTTCCCTTTAAGAATATGCATAATTAGTTATAGCTAATTAACTCAGCAGGTAGATTGGAAGAAACATTTCGTATTGCTCCAGAGAACTGCGATCAAGGCGTCAGTTTTACTTGAACATATGACATTGTTATCTTTATAAATGACCTGGTTAACTTTAGGCCAGGCACCGTGCGTATATAAGTGCGTAGGTTTGTCATAAACTGGGATCAAAGGAGGCGAGGCAAAGCGTGGCAGAAATGTGAGGGGACGACACCATTTATTGCAGTGAAAGTAAAAACATAGGTAAAAAAAATAAGGAGACGCTAAAGAAAGATGAAAGAGAAAAGGCGAGGTCGTTGATCAAATCAACGACACAGCAAAGTCCTGTGTAGCTTGATGCTCGTTTGCAGCGTGGTTGTATAGCACATTGCTAGGGCTGTCCATGCAATTTCCGAGTGTCCTCGAATCCTTAATTAGCAGGTTTAATTTAACCCTACAGTCGACGGAAAAGTGCGTCTGTCACATCGGTCACTGTCTTCAATATCAAGGCCACCCTTCTCACATCACATTCAGCGCCCTTCTCATCTTTCCTCATTATTTTATTTCTAAACGCCCTGAGCTACAACGGGTGTTCAAATGAAAAGGTACGAAACGTCGTAAGAACATGACCATTAACATAGATGCATACGCCTCTATGCGAGAACGTAGCAAGGCATCTAAGGGCGCGATTGCAGTCTCTACCGTGGATCGGAACATGCGGGGGCGCCCGAATGCGCAGGGGAGAGCCGAGGCTCTTATAGAGAGACCCGCCCATTTGACGCGGCAGTGCGTGTGAGGACGGGATGGCGTTCACATCGAAAAGTTTGACGATTAAGGAGTAGCGACGCGTTATCCGATTTCTCACAACGGAAGGCGTCAAACCGGTCACCATTCACCGCCTGCGATTTCGGCGTGTCTGGCCCCCTGAAGAAAAAAACATCTGAAATGGAAGCGCTTTAACTCGGACGACAAACTCAAGGACGCTGTGAAGGACTGGGTCTCGTCACGGCCACAGGAATTATGGGAACATGGAGTCCTTTGGTTCATTCATCACTGGGATCGTTGTGATCAGGCACATAGTGTATATTTTGAATAAAGTCTTCATTTATACCCACAGTGTCGTTTCGTACCTTTTCATTTGAACACCCCTTGTACTTCTATGCTCATCGCTGCATATTTGCACAACTTTTGCGTTTTCTCTCTACCAATAGTACCTATAGCGTCGCGATGCTGAGAAGACACATTGTGCGTCGTTAATGTTCTCGGCCTGCGCTCGAGATCCGAGGGCTACTGTCTAGGGGCATAATTTAGCAACTGTGAAGTCCGCATGCAACTGCCGCGCTTTCGAGGGGATGCAGCGTCCACATCCCCAGATCTGTTGGGCGAGTTATTTGGCGAGATTCGGACGTCGAAACACGGTCTTTTAATGCACCAAGGAAAAGAAAGTAACTATATAAAAGAGAAGTAACTCATTACCACCCTAAGCAGCACTTCCTCCGCCTTTTTCTCGTTTTATTCTCCTAACACGCAAAATGTAAGGAACAGAAAATGGGGGTGAATGGAGGTTCAATTGGTGAATGAGGACCGCAGCAGCAATAACAAGCAGAGTTTGCGGAGAACTGCACTGCAGTACAAACGGTCATCAAGAGAGGCCGACAGAGCTACGGCAGAGAGGCAAGCAGGAGGTCGCGGACAAGAAAGGGAGAGCTAATGGAGTAGCACACAAGAGAGAAATAAAATGTGCAAAAAGCAAGAAAAAAACACGCCGCCGCCATGGGTCGACAAACAGCCCTATTCATAATAATTCGAACGTAGTGCCTTAACAGAGAAAGAAACGCTCGCATGCAGGAATAGGCTGCTCGTGAGGAAGTGCTGACGAGGGGTGGCGAAATCAGCCTTTGTGCTGGAAGCGCGCATAGTGCCGACCAAGAAGGCGAGTCCTTTTCAAGCCGGGCCGCGCTCATCGGAGCCACTTGTGCAGCGCGCCACCCCCGCTACGCTGTCGCCCAGTTTCGCTGCCATGGTGACCTTTGCCGGCGAGGAAGAAAAAAAAAAGCTCATACAGCGGCGACTGGGTAATGATCGTCGGAGCACTACATGGGAACAAACGACGCTCACGGCCGGCGTAACAGAACGCTCAGCGGGAATAGTGCGCCCATCAGGTTGGTTGCCGGTTGCAGGTCATTCTGTTCCGTATGAGTCCGGTTGTTGCTATGTGCATCGCATGTCGTGCGGCTCTCCGCGTGAGGATTATATTAAGGCAAGAGGATTAAGGAGTTGCACGGAGTGCACTTACACTATCTCCGGTCAGATACAGCGTGCCTGATTCGAAGCATTAAAGTTCCAGCAGTTCGGTTCCTTTCTCAAAAAAAGTGTGCGACAACTTCACACATTTTTTTTTTTTTTTGCTTTTCAGGCGCATGCTTTTTTTTCTTATGTCTCATTTGGCTGCCGAAACGAGCTGGAATGCATCCTAAAAAAGAAAGAAGACGATAACAAGAGAGAAGTACAGCAGACATGCGGAGCACGGGGAAGACAATCTGCAACTTTATTTGACTCTTCGAATGGTAGAAAGTTCAAGACTACGTTAGGTTGCGTTGGGATGCTGCTACACAGAATAAACGAAGCGAGCTTCTCCGCACAGGCACCTTTATAGCAAAGAAGCCGACCTCTGCGCGCACGTGAGTCGTGTACGCAGACTGCAGACGCGCACGCCACTTTAGCAGTCGAGTCACGAGTGCCATATATATGAAATATATGTATATAGTTTGTAATAAACTTGTGTGTTGGTTTTTGACACGTGCCCTACGAATGCCGACGCAACAATGTGCCATAATCGTGTTTTCATCAAAGGAAAACGGCTAAAAATAATATGTGAGTACAGTACCTATCTTTCGCTTGTCGAGTTAGCTGAGCTTAGACGGAGGAGTACAAATATATTCCGTCTAGCCTATACAACACGTCCATTTCTTACCGGCAAGCAGACGTCAACATTCATGTGACCATAAAACCAGCCGTGACTTCGTCCTAGGGCCGTCGGTCATTGCGAGGATATATCGAAAAAGCGCGCCCTCAGAATGCCACGCGCATGTTCTCGCACAATTCACTGAAAACTTCAGTCTAAGCATGACAGAAACTGACACAAGGTGCGGTACATTGAAACAGTAAATTTTTGACGCACATTTTATTCTTCAAACCAGCGTCCGGTTTTCTTAACACGCTCTGTACTCAGGCCATCTACGCTATAGAATTGTAATACAGAACCAGTAAGCACAGTCCAAAACGCATGGCCGAAGACGGAAATATATAGATAGAAGGGCAGATAGATTTTAGAATGAGAGATATATTTTGTGCAGTCAACGTTGTTTGTTCAGTATGAACCAACTGTACAGTCAGCAACGGAGTACCTCTGTAATACAGAAGTTCATCATTCTTTTCTTGCTTACCTTTCTTTTCTCCCCTCCCCCCTTCCACAGTGCAGGGCAGCAAAGTAGATATTCAACTTCTGGTTAAACTCCCTGCCTCTCCTTTCCTCTCTTTTTTTCTCACTTACGACATGTCTGTCGACCCCATACTCGAGGTGCCAGTAAATACAGTGTCTCTTTTTAATATTACCAGGATGCCTCCTGGTTAGTATTATGCCACTTGATTCAGTTTGACAATGACAAAATGTTTCCTTCCGCAACGTCAGATCCACCTTAGAACATCCACAGAAACGTAATATCGCATATAGAGCAGCGCATACAGCGTAAGAACATATTCGGCGTTTAGCTGCGTCACGTGCTCGAGAAAAGAAAAGAATTTCACTCGGGTGCAATTTTTGTTTGCCACCAGAATGTACAAAGTTGCGTGACTGAGACACTAACAGAAGAAATACACGATGAGACACATGCGAAGATCACACGCGCTTCGTGCGTCCCCTTCTGTCCGCGTCTCAGTCGTGCAGCTTAGTGCACTCTAAAAGAAAAGAAGAATAGGTGGCGCCACAGTGCGATATCTTATACGATTATCTTCTAGCATAATGCCTACTTTAGGACACATGTCGCCACATGAAGCTGGAAAATGGGAAGAGTATGGCTTTCGAGTTGCAGTTGCACTGCATGTGAACATCTGAAAGTGAATTTTAAGTACTATAAGTTAGCCTCCACTGACGCTGAACGCAAGCTAATCTACTGCTTACAGCCTTCAGAGTCCGAAACTAATCTGCCTGTAAGGTTCACACAGTGAGCGACGAAATTCTTGCGTACGTCACAGTGACCACGCTTGAAAGATTCTAGAGCAGACCATTTTTGAGGTTGAGTTACATTTCTTGGTTTCGGTGGTGCCCATCCTAAAGTCACCGCTTGGGGCGGAATTCCGTTTTCGAATTACAAGGTAGAAAGCCGTTTCACTCTGCCTCCCTAGTTAAATGCGGAGTGAGCGGCTAGTACGTGCAAAATTTTGAGTGCACTGAAGAAATAGCGCCGCTTAGCTCAGACCGTCCACGCTCCGGTGCATTCTGCAGCCCTGGAAGCGCAACGTAATTTGCTTCGAAAGGTATGCAGGCTCTTCTTGCAGCGGTATACTCAGTGCAGAGTTTCTCCCTTTCGTAACCTACGCACAAGACATCAGTAATAAATGCTGATGAAGGAAGTAGTTACGCTGAAATCTTTAGAAATACCGCAGGGATTGAGATTTGAAAGCCATTTTGCTCTTATTTTTTTCGTATGCTGGCTAGAGCTAGTTACTGCGCAGGGAGTCTTTAACGAAGCATTATTTTGTGTATGTGGCCCGCACACGTGCCTACTACTCTGGGGACGTGTTTCTTGTGCTTCAAATAGAAGAAGTGATGAGAAAGCGTCGAACAGAGAATGTCGCTGGAGCCAACGTTTCGACAGGAGGACTTATCTTTGTCAGGCGTACACTAAAGAAGACCAGTCCTTAAGTAGACGCTTCCAAACATTTCACCTGATAAAATCGACCAATGAATCAATGCGCACTTATGATTACCACTAGGCAGCCAAACAACCGAGCGCCTTTGCAAGCAGGGCCACAGAACATGGAGCACAAGCAAATGGACATTGAGACAATTCTTTCGGTGATCCTTTTTTTTTCGCTGGCGCTGTTTGCATTCCATGGAAGTACAACTAGCCCTGCAACGCATTTAGACAGCTTTTATTCTGCTAAAGACATAAGCATGGTGAGACAGTTCTTCCAAGTCGTTATATTTTGTTGTATAAGAACAGTCCTACTGATGCGCGCAAGGAGAATACTAACGAAACAAAGCCTTGAATGAACAAGGATCAACTGAGACGTAGAACAGACGTAGATGCTCGTAGCCTTGTAAAAAGGCTATGAGCGTAGCGATGGCTTTCTAACGACGAGGCGGATATGCGTAGCCGCTAATACAGTGACTTTCAGAAAGCTAATAAGCTACTGGCAGCAACATTAGGTTTGAAACATCACTGCACTTTTATTCTCGGAGACGTTCCTGTCTTATGTGAAGATATTAAAAAAAGAAGGGTACATTAAGGTGCGACTGCCTCCGAATTCGGTTTACTAATAACTACTACCAACCTTGTCATATAAAAGTAAGTAATTATTTGTTAGTTTTCTGAATAGCCGGTCTAGTTGGCAATACACCTTGTTAAGAGCTTCGGGGTACAAGAAATCACTCTTATGTACATGCGCACTAACACCCCTCACATGCACCTAAGACCCTGCCCCCCCCCCCCCCCCCACACACACACACACACGTCAGACGACGTTTGCCATGACAGTACAGTGGCAAGTTGCGCGCAAATTTCACGATTACGTCATTGTGCTCAACAGCACAGAAAGCTGTGCTTGCTGTTTTTTTTATAACATTTTCATTTTTTTGACTGCCTTTGGCAGCGTCATTATTCCAAGAGACATGATAAATGCAGCAACAAGCAAGAGAGCCATTGCAGCACATACTGTAATTCGCTGACTACACAGAAAGGCTGCTCCATTTAAACAAAAAGGAGAAAAATGACATCGAGTCTCCTTGAGGAGAGCGGCGAATACAGAGGTAAATAGCCTCGAAAACTGCGTTTCAAGAGTTCCGAGGATGAAGACTTTTTGAAATTTCGCAACTCAGGCATTGACGGTCGTAACTTTTTTAAACAACAACGACAAAAAAAGAAACAAAGCTTATCACCGTCAACGTTCGCTAATTCCATAAATGTTACAAAGCTCGAGAAATGTAGGCTCCATATACGTGGCACTTGCATGTCACTTAGAGCGGCAGCAAAGAAATTTGTTCTTGTTTTCCCATTGTTATCCGAAGTTTCCTCAACGTGTTAAAGCTGCGTCAGGTACGTACTAACAAAGAGAAGGTGCTGATGAAACGGTGGCTGCATGCGGCAAAATCAGAATCAGAAGCGTTGCCGAATATTGCGAGAGCAATAAGCTCATTTCTCTTGGCGTCCACAATTCGAGCAGTTACACACGGACTAAGAGCGAAAGAGACGAGCTGTGGCGCAAAGTGAAGGTGTCGGCAAATCTTGAAGGTGCGAAAGACGAGCAAAACAAGACAGCCTAAACGAAATACCGCTACGCCCATGCTTTCTTCCTAATCCTTTCAGGGCGCGGGAAGAGAAATTCTAAAGCAGTTTGCACCCCGATATTCTCTAGTGTCTCCCGCTCGGGTTCCTGGCTTTGTCAACCTTAGCTTCCATCTGACTGCAAAGGAAAGAACGGCCAGGCCAATACCAGCAAACAGGACGAAGAAGGACACAAGAGTTCGGGGGAAAGTACTTGGCTTTTATACAAAAATAAAAAGTCTACCTTTATAAACTTCTCCCACTTTAAGAAAAGAAGGAAGAGAAAAAAAATTGAGGAATAAGAGAATCACGTAAAGAGAGTCGGAAGCTCACAAAAGGGCTTTGCGTGTTTCAGAATTTTAAGGTATAAAGCATGGGTCCTTCAGACAAATCCTCGCCTCGCTGTCTGAGAGAGAGCGGGGAGAACCGTAGAAACCGGGAAAAGCGAAATAGATTTCTCACGATGCATGTGCGCCCCCTGCCTGGCTCTTCTCATGGAAGAGCCAGGCTTCGGCGCGTTTCATTCGTAAAAATTGTGAGCGATAACGTGCGCATTCGCCGCTTTTCACGTTATTCATGCAGGGCGCCGAAATATCGACGCGAATGGGCTCTGCGAGACACCTGTCAAACTTCATTTGTGCAGGAGACAACCACGGATGCCTGGCGAAATTAGGGAGTCTGTAGGCACCTGCAGGGAGCCCCTTACTTCTTCTCTGGCGAAGCGAGATTTCAAATTATATATGTCGAAAATAACCCGTGGCCACAGTGCTTACATGGTGACTATAGATGTTCGAGAACGTACAGAAAGGCTGGTGAAAAGAAAGCAGGTCTGAGTAATCTCCGCGGCACTGAGTTGCACGATGATGAAGCTGTTGACTGGCCTTCGCTGAAAAACATTGTTGCGCACTTCCCGAACGTCACGGGGAATCTGTATTAGATTCAGACGCGCAACACTAATAAGAAGCGTTAGACAAGGCCGACTGCGAATCTATGTTGTGAAGAGTTCCGGCACCTGAATATCGCAGCTGATCATTTCACATAGTTTCTACAGCAGCCTGACTACGCTCCCACCCGCAAATAGTGGGAGCGTAGTCTCGACTTGCTATCTCACAGAGATCCTATTTGAGGGCGCTGCTTCCTAATGCGCTCTGCAGGCTAGTCACGTGTCATTTTTCAGATTTCGCGGGCTTTCTTCATTCGACAAAAAAAAAAAAAAAGCGAGCACGCAATTGGTACGTAGTTGAAAATAGCGCATTTAGATGTCATTTGAACATGCCTACATATGCCTTACTGACATTTTAATGATTACGTGAGTATTTGTCGAGTTAGAAACATAATTAGGACGAATTAACAGAACCACATTACGAAAAAAATTAGTGGTAGCGACTGCAGTATACTGGGAACAATATGCACTAGGTGTGCTTCGCGTAACGACGTACCTCCTTTTTTTTTTTTTTAGTCGTGCTGCGTGATATAGAAGTACACGTTGATTGCATTCACGCGTGAACCGAAGACAGACACCCAGTCTATACGCAGACTGTCAATAATAAAAGGACTAATCGATTTATGGGTATCATAATGGATAAGAGCCTTTAGTGAAGCCCCCATTGCGCATGTCTTTTGTTCATTGCGCATATATTGCAATTGATGCTTGCGAAATCATGGGGCGCACCTGTACGCTCAGTGCTACGGTTGCGCAGAGTTTTAATGACAGTATTATTACGTTGCAGCCTGCGAGTACTGTCAAATGTATGTAAGTGTAATATTTACTCACAGGAGGGATTACAAGGTCAGGAACTACCCTACTTCTACTTTGACTTGCCTCCGCAACAAGTGTGCTTGCCAGATATAATCCAATCAGAGCTTCGTTATCTGTTCGCTTGATGCCGTTGTGTCTAACAAAAGAAGAACCGGGCCCCTCGGTCTATTCTTCATCTTTAGTTCATTGTCGCTGATTGTCTCAGAGAGCACAATCGACACATTTACCGCATTCCCGATCACCACTTGGCCCTTTTGCGCGCGCGCGCGCGCACGCACGCACGCACGCACGCACGCACGCACGCACACACGCACGCACGCACACACACACACACACACACACACACACACACACACACACACACACACACACACACACACACACACACACACACACACACACACACACACATTACGGCGTGCCCTATAATCATATCATGGTTTCTACACGTAAAAGCCCAGCACCTTAGTTAATTAAAACGATGTCGAGCGATATATTCATGAATAATCGTCAATAGTCAGTAGTCAATAGTCAATAGATATCGTCAATAATCAAAACAATGGGCCATTAGAATATACACCCGGAAAGGTACTTTTATCTCCCTTGTGGTGCCTCCACCAGCCACATGTGCGCCTTACTATTCAGGAGATAACATGGTATGTCAGTGGTCCAAGAACACTTTTAAAGGGACACTAAAGAGAAACTATGAATCGCTTTAGATTGATAACTTGTACTTTGAGAACTATAATGTCGTTAATTTCACCATCATAGGTGCATTAGTAAAGGAGAAAATGAAGTTCAATGTTTCATTTTTAAATCTCGCGCCAAAGTCCCCACGCGTGACGTCACCGACTTCAAAGGGTGTTTATTGTATTTTGGCGCCATTGGCTCAACAAAATTTCCTCAATCTTGGTATGTTGACTCTATGCCCCTCGCAGAGGACAGTGTACTTCATTTTTACCGTTAAGGAACTACGTAGGCCCTAGTGGGCGCCGTCAAAATATGTGACGTCATGGCGAAACTTCAAGGTGGCGTCGCCACCCACATTTTCTTTTTGCGTGATTTCTCGCTTATTAAGCGTCTTCTTGCCGGAAGCCTGGTGTTTTTTGTATCGTGAAAAAGTAGTTTACTAATACGAGAAAAATCGTTTTGCTCTTTAGTGTCCCTTTAAAGGGATGCTGAAGTGGTTTTACAATTCGGTAAAACTTTGTTGTTAACAAGGACCAACATTATTGTCGACGATGGCGTAATTTTTTTCGCTGTTGTGGCAGCAGGAGCTTTAAAACACGCGAAAGAAAAGTTCGTCTTGCTCCGCCCACGCGAACGCGCCGAAAGTGTGGGCGTGACCGGAACTACATCATCGTCGGTAGTTTTGGCCACGGTGGTAGAATAACAGGTGGCCCGACGCGCCGCTCCGCCAATGCGCCGCGCGTGTCACGGAGGTGCTCGAGTTACCGCCGCTTTTCCGCAAGGTGGCAGCAGGTATACTCTAGGCCGATATCTCCGCTCCGGCGCATTTGAAAGCATGTGGCCAGTGTGCGTCGCGAGCATTTAAACTGCAATTTACATCTTTAACTTTTGAGAAAGAGATCCGCGGTGTATTTATCACACAAGAGAGGCCTAGAGCAACACTGAAGAGTTGCCGTCGCTTAGAACGGACGCGCCACTAATGAAAGCATGCAACGCAACCAGCGTTGCAGCCGCGTCTCTTCCTTTCTGCTTGGTCATCTTCGATAAATGCGGAGGCGTCCGTGGGTGCAAGCGTCCGAAGAGCAAGAGCGTCCCTATGCGACGCAGCCAGCGTCGCAAAGTCGCAATCAGCCTTCGAGTCATGATCACGGCCAGATCACTGTGGTCGTGATTAGATGATTCCACGGCTTGAGATCCGCTCTGATGCGTCGCGTTTGTTGCGCTCTGTCAAACCAACGCGCGCGACCGCATCGGTGTTTCCGCTCACTTTGTAAGCTGGATCCACGGCTGAAACCACGGTGGCTCGATCTGTGCCGCTGATGCGGCGGCCACCATCGGACGAAAATGCTTCGCTCGAAATTGCAAATCTGGCTACAAAACGTGCAAAGAAAAGCTGTGTCTTCTCTCCGCGCCGAAAGACGAAAAGCGACTGCAGTTGTGGAGAAATGCAATTCCACGGAAAGACCGCCAGCTACTGTCCTCCGACATACATACGATAGCGTGAAAACCAAATGCTTTTTTTTTTCACTCTATACACTCGCCGGTAGAATTTTGCACGCTTTCGAAAAAAAAATACGCATGCGTCTCTTGCAATCGGCACCCTGTGACAGTCATATCAGGACTACCCGCGCCGATTAAAAAATTTTAAGCTTCATAAAGCCTGGCGCTCTCACTTTTGCGGTCGAAGCTGGCAGACAGCCACTAAAACCTAGTAAAAGCACAAACAACCGTTTAAAGTCACAAAGTTAGCTAGAAAAACCGGTTTTTACAGCCCAGCGAGAGCTTGCAATGCGCGTCTTTTGGCCCAAAAACTCGTCGCGAACCTAGCGGCGGCCGCGAGCAACTCGAGCAGTACGGCGACGCGCTCGCGGCGCTCGATGGGCCACCTGTTTTATTCTACCACCGTGGTTTTGGCGGAGCCGTGGCCTCCGTGACTACTTCTGGCTGCGCGCGTTGGTGGAACTGATCGCGAAGGCCATGCTTTTACAGAGCTGATGGCGCCGATGACGCGGCATACCGAAGTTGACGTCACCGCCTTCGCTCAGCAGTTCAAAAAGCCCTGCGGCTGCAGCCGGTCTTTTTTTGCCAAGAAATGCCATTTGCGTTCACTTCTGTGAACTCTTACATTGGTTTTCGTATTCAGCAAGGATCAAACTATGACTACACATTCCAAAGTCATTTTTTTCAAAAAGTGCTTCAGTGTCCCTTTAAAGCAAGTGACGTTGCCAGAACTAAATTAAACATGCGGGAACCGAAGACCCGTCACTCCAGCTGCGCAAGTTATAGTGAATTTTGAGTCGTCACATATAACATATAGAGCGTCAGAGCTAATTTATACGAAAGGACACGACATCATATTTCAATGGCTACCTGGACATGTCAGTATTATGGGTAGTGACTTCTCTGACGATGCGGCCAGGTTCGCCTATGAAGGAACGCGAGTGGTCCCGATACTACCACGAAAAACTAACACTGAAAGAGATCTCGACTTTCTGGCTCGGACAATCACAGAGTCATTTTCATCTCCGTGCACTTGATTCCGCTTTAGAGCTTCAACTACCATCACAAATGCCCCGCTCCAATGCAGCGTTGTTAGGCCACGCCTGTATGAAGGTTGCATTCACGAAGGCGTACTCGCTCCGCATCGGAGCGGCTGACACACCTACATGCAACTCCTGCCGGACCAAAGAAACAACCGAATATTTTATCAGCATTTATTCTCGCAGTGACATGGAGCGCCACCCTCTCCGGACAGCATTAAATCGGCTGGACACAGGAGCATTTTCAGAAACTAATATCTGACCAGTAACCATGTGCGTTTCTGGTGCAGAAAGCAACCATGGCGTAGCTACAGTACTTGAAGTCGACAGGTAACAGCGACCCCTTGCAGACTTCGGCAAGGTGTGGGAACAGACTGGCTGGTATTCCACAATGATATGCACAGCGCAAAAGCCGGTGACTGACGGAAAAGAATAAAGGTGAGAATGACTCGTCTCCGCTGTTTCTTTTCGTCCTGTGCACGTGATGTTTATGAGAATTTCATTCTTTGTAGTGTTGTTATACACTAAGCGCCTCCACCGTGCCGCCTAATTTTCGGTAATAAAATGTAAACCACAGACAAGAATTGTCATCGCTTGCAGGAGGCAGCCATCTTTCGTGGGGGGCTGCGGGTCAGGTCGAATGGACGACAGCGATAGAATCGGGCCTGTCCTTATCGCATGCTGGCCGCCAGTGTACGCTCGCCATCAGTCGTGACGTAACCGAACTCGCAGCCCCTACGCTTGCCGCTCCGACAGATGATCAGTGGAGGGGGAGATTATATACGCTCGCTCTAAACGTGGGTGCTAGATTGAAGGCAATCTGGTCTATAGCAGTCTAGCTAGCGAGTAAACGTTTTTTTCTACGTCACTTATGCTTTGAATAGTTGTTGGAGCCCGGGTCGGGCAAGAAGGTTCCCGCGGCGCAAACAAACAAACAAACAAAAAAAGGAAAGAGAAGGAGAAACAGGCAAACAATTCGATGAAGACATTGTTGCATAATTTAGTTGTTTTTTTTAATTGAAATGACGAAATAGGAGAGGTTGGCGCCGTTATAGTGGCACCGGCTACTCCTTCTCGCTTAGAAGACAAAATATGTAGTAACAAAAATAATAAGACACAACATGCAATACAGTAGAACACATAGGAAAATACGCACAGCCGAACATCACATGACAGTTCATATACGTCTAATAGGTTCATATGTACGCAAGTGTTGTACAACAAGTTCAAATGGGAAAAGTCAGTTCACATGTATACATTCAAACTCAAATATTCTGTATTGCTTGACGTACACAAGAAAACACACTGACACAAATGATTACACATGAAATCGAACGCAATATCACAAACATAACACAATTCCTTCAGTATGAAGGGGAAGTCGACATCGTGTGCAGTAGGTCAATATTTCCATAAAATATTAGATTCTTCAAGAAACTTCTTGAAGGCGAGAAGCGCTCTTTTCTGAAAACTAGCCGTTGGCCATGGACCTAGTATTTTATTCAATGTGAAAGGCCTTATATTTAAAAGTAGCAGACTTGCTCGTAATACTTTTCGTTGTGGTTCATATTTTTTGCACCCGTTAAGTAGATGATGTACATCATCTACTTAACGGGTGGCCGCAGGAACATTCTGTGCTAGACGCACGTTTTACCCTGTGTAGGAAGTGTCGCGTTGCGCTATATAACATCAGTAAAAAAGGAGCAAAAATGGGTCATTTTTAGCGATTCACAAGCCGCTCTCGCGTCTTTACAAAATACTAGAAAAGATTCTCTAAACTCTTCCCTATTATATGAAACCCTAAAAGAACACGCAAAAGCAAAAGCAATGAATCACGTGATCGCCTTCCAATGGATACCAGGTCACTGCAACATTCCAGGAAACACTGCAGCGGACGCCGCGGCAAATCGGGCACACAATAACGAAGAGACAATTAGCCTTCCAATTTCTCACAATGAAATCCGCCTACTCCTGAGACAGACAACCTCTAGCCTCACCAAAGACAAATGGTTCGATGAAAAGTCTAAAAGTTCAGACTTATATTCAATAGACCCTGGCATAAAACTATGCATTCCATCAGACTTGAGAGAAAATAGGCGATTTGAAGGATTAGTCCACCGCCTACGGCTTGGCATACTTTAGTCTTCTTGAAGCATTTGCTGCAGCGCCATATTTCTCGATTTTTAAATTTATTTATTCTTTTGCTTTTACAGCGAACCTGTATACGGATAAGGCAACATACACTTTTTGTGTCAGTTCTACAAAAACCAAAAGGGCGACTGTGGGCCGATCCCGGAGATGGTGGAACACCGGGCCGACCCGCGGCGAAGGTGAAGTAGACTTCAAACACTTCGTCATTAATAATAATAATAATAATAATAATAATAATAATAATAATAATAATAATAATAATAATAATAATAATAATAATAATAATAATAATAATAATAACAATAAAATAATAATAATAATAATAATAATAATAATAATAATAATAATAATAATCACAGCATATCCATGGAGTGAATGATGATGAGTGGGCGAAGCTGCGGAGGTTCATCGGTAAACCCTGAATCTTCCGTGAATTCTGCCCAGTACATCATCACCGACGTGAGATCGGGCGCGTTTATACTAAAGGTTTGATGAGTTATGACGACTTGCAGCTCACTTTAATTTTACATGTACGCTGTGAATTTTCATTGTTTAGAAAACCATTGCTTTAGAAAACATCTGGCGTCTTTCGTTAAGCAGCTGGCGTCTTTTCGTTTTGCTTTAGAAACATCTGGCGTTCTTTCGTTTTGCTTTTACAAAACATCTGGCGTCTTTCTTTGGTTTATTTCATCAATCAACGGCGTTTTGAACAAAATTTTTATTGTTTAATCACGCACAGGAGAAATCTCACCAGGCACTACCTTGGAGGTAAACAATGGCTGCTAATGGGAATGAGAGACAGAAGAAGTCGGCTTTTAGCTAACACTTACACTTCTACTTCTACTAACGTTTCCTACTGGAACATGCCAATGGCTGCTAATGGGGAATGAGAGACAGAAGAATTCGGCTTTTAGTTAACGCGCACGCTGCGAATTTTTTATTGTTTAACAACGCACAGGAAAAATCTCCCACCGGCACCACCTTGGAGGTCAAGATCTGGTACTAGCGTTACGACTGGTTACGCACTACGACTACGACAACTACGAGGGACGAACGGGTGCCGCCTTAAGGAGCTTCGCCCCTAATAATAATAATAATAGTCAACCAGACAAGAAATGGTTCACTCACCTCGTGCTGAAAGAGTTTGGCTTGAAGTGCTACATCAATCCAAGTCAGCCAACTACTCAACGATGGTCGTCTAGAGCATATTTAACTTTGGCGAAGAACCTATCGAAGGTCGTAACCGAACCAACCAGTGCGTATCACAGTAATCACAAAGCTATTGTCACCACCATTGCCAAATGATGAAAACTAATACGCCTCCCCTTGTCTAATTCTGTTCTGCTTCGCTGGTCATTCCTCAATTTTTTTCTCTATTTTTATTTTATTTCCTCTTTTCTTTAATATTATAACTTTCCTTCTCTTCTATGCTTTTACGTTATGTTTTTGTTTACTTTCTACACTTTTGTTTGCTTACTTTCGTGCCTCGTGCTTCTATCGCTGTTTATTTCGGTCAGAAATGGTGGGGAATCGTAGCCCGTATAGCTTGATGAATGCGGAAACGGCATCGGAAGGCAATGTCATCAGAACATTCAGTGTACAGAAAGGTGTATCTGTATAACACAGCATCGCACAGTGAAATATGGACAAGTTCAACAGACGTTCTATTGAATGTGGACTATTTATTTATTTATTTATTTATTTATTTATTTATTTACTTACTTACTTACTTACTTATTTACTTATTTGTGAAAGTTATGGTAGTCTTTATTGTACCTTGAAATCAAGTTTGGATGGCATATACGCAAGAAAGTTCCCCAGCCATTGACGCTCAACAGTATCTTGGTCTTGTGATTCGCTTCACAGGCGTGTCGAATACGCATTAAATGTGAGCTGACGTTTACGAAAACAGCCAGCCAGCGCCGTTTAGATATGGGGAACTTGGTCGCTTCCTAATAAGAGGCATTTTTTGTTTGCTTTGCGTATAGAGTATTAAATTATCATTATTATAGGGTACAAGGTAGAAAAATGCGCATAGTTCCGCTGGCACCTTAATGAAGCGGTCGTGGTGGTACGACACATGCTTTGGCATCTTACTGCGTCATGAGTTATGTCTTTTACGCGTCACGAAAGTCAGCACACAAACACGGAACGCGAACAGAATTCCTCTCATACGCGACTGAGTGTAAAGTCGCCCAAATCTTTAACTAGCGTGCGCAGCGGCGACTTTTCTGTGTCAGCGCCATATAAGAGAACGTAGTTGCAAAAAAAAAAAAAAAAAAAAAAAAATGTGTGCATTTGCTTTGTGAGCGCGCACTTGCCCTTACCCTTTCTGGAATTTAATTCAGTCATATGGCGAGGATACACAGAGAATACTGCCGCTCGCGCACGCTAGCTAAAGATTTTGGCGACCCTGTACTTTTCTGGGGGCACTATTTCTGTCAAGCACACTTTCGCATGCGATCAGCGAACAGTGAGTGAGGAAAGAATCGCAAACAGCCCATACCCATCAGTACCTCACACGCACAATCTCCCAACATAAATGAACTGGACGACGCGACCTTTAGTTTACGTTGGGCGGTTTTCATAAGAAATATGTTCTCGAAACAACCGCGTCCTGACGGGGGACGCGGTATCTCTTTCCTACCAGTCCGGGAACGCCTACGCAAGATTTCCTCGAGACTGGACGACATATGATATGTGGAGCGCAAAGGCTGTCTTAACCATGCAACGCGCCCGCACGTAAGTATAAATAAAGGCTGAAAGAATGTACGCGAGTGTAAAGTGAGCAAAGAAATAGATAAATTGGAAGAACGGGCTACACGGGCGGCTTCCTTTCTCTGCGCGGGGACAGAGATGTTACTATTATTACCTTCAAAGGCGTGTCCGAAAATAGACGTCCTCAGAATGCGGGTTGAGTAGTAGAACAACCAGTTGCGACTGTTGTTTCAGGCAGCGCGTGTCGTCGTCGTCGCCCGACGAAGGGAGGAGGGCGCCGCCGCTTCCCGAGGGAGGGCGTAGTGTTCTGCTTTGAATTAGTCTTGATTACTCGCCTTACGTAATCAGACGCGGCAATCAAATGCCCAACATTTTGTTTGTGTAAGTAAATGCTACGCATTCTCCACCCCCTGCCGGCCCCCCTTACTCTGTCCTATTTCAAAAGCACTTCTTATTTCTTATTTTTCCCTTTTCTTCACCGACTCAGCCAGCTGTATCCGGCGGGGAACAGGCAAGTAAAACCTCGGGAAAGCACACGAAATAATACCAGTACAGAAAACCGGCGGCTTAATTGTCGTGCTCGATAAAGAGACACCTCACTTGCGTTCATCGCGCGGGAATTCTAAATACTCGTCACGGTCCAAAATGGGGCGCGGCTTCGCGAAGCGGAAACGTGGCGAAGAGAGAGCAAGCGTATGTTGGTCAAAGAAGGGAGGGATGACCACTCGGATTGAGCAATTGTCTTGATGCGACGGAAGGCCAGATTGCGTCGACTATATAAGCAACTCCGGCCACCCGGTGAAACACAAGGCACTCGTCGACTGCAAAAAAGCTTCCAGCCCAAGCCAAGTCATGAACAGCCTGGTGAGTGCTGGAAGACGCAGCGCGTGGACATAGCGCGATCTTCGGAGAGCGGCCTTGTGCCTGGCCTCGTCACTGACAAAAATTGTGGTTCTTTCGAAGGGTCATATTACCTGCCTTCTTGAAACATACGTGGCCAAGGTTTTTGGTAGAGATCGGTGTTAGTGCTCTGTTTTGCACTAGCTTCACTGTGTGTGTTGCCTTGAACTTTATGTGCCCGTGCGGTATGACGTCGCTCTATAGCAATTGATGAAATTTGTTCTAAAATTTGCAGCTTTTGGTGCTTGTTTTCGTTGCCGTACCTTGTACAGTTTTTTGGTGGCGCAGTTGTTGCCTAAATCTTAACGTTCGCTCCTGTATAATATAGAATTAAGAAATATAGCTTAGGATGAAGGGCTTCCCGTTGATCTTAGCGCTGCTTCTCAAAATACTCGAGGACATCGACGCAGTAACTTGATGAACATTAACTAGGACTACTCCTTGTAATGCAAGGAATATTACAATCTCGACATGACTGCGCATTGTGCACATGTTGGCGGTATTACAAGGTGTGGATGGTTCGGCTAGGGGTGATGTAACTAGAGGGCCTATAACCACGAGACTTTTTCGTTTGCCAGAAAAGGAAAAGCAGAAGGGAACTGAACATTGTGTTCGTATGCTTATTTCGTTGTTATTCGAATCTGTTTAGACTCGTAGGATTATTTAGTTTAACGTCCTCGTGAGTATAACGAACCCGTTTCATTACACGACCTGGTGCTTCTTTCTGGGATCTTTCGGTAACTTAGCACTAAGCCGCCCGTATACACGCGCATTTTCCCACTAGAAGTGTATCAAGCATGAACACCCGACAATGCGAGATCTAATGAGCAAATAAAAAAGAACAAAAACCAAATATTGGGGCAAACTATAACTTAGCACAAACCACAAATATCCAAGACGGCACCATATAACAGCTTTTAAATGCTTTTCTGATAGAGGTAACTAACCGTCAGAAAAAACAAAACACTGTGGCAACAGTACAACTCATTATGTATTTTTGTCGCCAATATTGCAGCTTATTGCCCTTTTCGTCTGCGGCTTTGCTGGAACCTGCACTGCTGGCCTTGTCGGATACGGCGGCGGATACGGCGGTGGCTTTGGGGGATACGGGGGCGGCCTTGGATATGGAGGAGGCCTTGGACACGGCCTGGGCCTTGTAAAGACTGTTCCTGGACCTTCTTTCTTAGTCAAGACCGTGCATAACGTGAACCGCGTGAGTCACGGTTCCACCCTGTACGGTCGCTACGGGCACGGCGGTGGCTACGGCGGCGGCTACGGCGGCTATGGTGGTGTCGGCGGCGGCTACGGCGGTTCTTTTGGCGGCTACAGCGGTGGCTACGGAGGAGGTTACGGTGGTGGCTATGCCAAGGTGGCCGTCAAGGGCTAGGACAGTCTAGTTGGTGAAAGAAGTGGAGGGTATTCGTAGAAGCACTCAGACTTTTAAGGACATCTGGATACAACGCCGATAGTGTCTGCCAGCAGCGTCAGGCCCAGCGTGAGCGCAGTTAAGAACTTGCGATTAATGTCCACATGCCAGAAGGAAGTCGATGCGCAGAAAAGTCAACTTCGCCTCGTGTGTCCCCAGTGGGAAAGGCGGTGCGCGACGAAAGGACCCGACACATATATGCTGCTTGAAGCCATAATCGATTCAGTGACATCCGATAGCACTGTGCCCGCTGCTTGATCAATTCACAGAGGCGCCAGCTGACACCGAGTGTGACTGATGAGAATGAGTGTTGAGACAAAGACCATCTTTGTCTCGTGCTTGTGTCGTGTGCTCCGAATATCTTGTTTCAAAGAACAATAAAGAACTGAAATGACCAAAAGCGCTGTGCATTGGAGTTGTCCACTTTGCATCCTCAACGTTGCGTTATGAAACAAACGAACAAGCAGACAATACAAAATAGCAACTGATGTTATTATTTATTTATTAATACTGTCAACCCTCTGTTGAGGGTCCTTACAGGGAGAGTAGAAATAAATGCAAAAAAAAAACAGGCAGACAGGTATGTCAAGTGGCAGCGCAATCATTTAAATACATGTCTAACAATTTTTCAAATTGGCAAACATCACTTGCATTTACTACACAGCTTGGTAACACATTCCAAAGTTCAATCACAGCTGGGAAAAAAGAATGACGAAACACGTCACTGCGAGCGAAATATGGTAATAAAGCATAATTGTGATTAACACGCCTGCTTCGTTTCCCTGGCAGCTTCAAGTACTCATCTTTGTTAATTTTCAGCTGTCCATGCAGTATCCTAAAAAAAACTTTCAGCCGGTTCTTTTGCCTTCGTGCTTCTAGTGGTTCCAGTTCACATGACTCTAACATCTGCGTGACAGAATCCAACCGGTGGTACTTTGTGCATATGAAGCGCACGGCACGGCGTTGAACTTTTTCCAATTTCTTTTTCAGGCTGTCCTGATGAGGACTCCACACGACCGAGGCATATTCTAGTACTGGTCTAATGAAAGTTTTATAAGCCACCAGTTTTATATCTCGTGTAGCTTGGTGCAATTTTTGCCTTAAGAAGCCTAGTCTTTGATTCGCTTTCGAGCACACATTTTCGATGTGTGTATGCCATGCCAGATTTTGCGTAAGAGTGACACCTAAATATTTAAATTGGTTAGCATGTACTAATGAATTACCATCGATACTGTAGTGAAAAGACATAACGTTTGCTTTTTTAGTCATATGTGTGTATGTTGACTTAGTGTTGTTTATTTTCATACCCCATAAATTACACCATTCGCTGAAATTTTCCAAACAACGACTAATTCTGACTTGATCGTGTGCGCTCCTTACAGTAGAATAAATTAGACAATCATCTGCAAAAAGTTTCACTCTTACCGGCTGTTCGACTACTCTAAAGATATCATTGATATATATAAGGAATAACAAGGGGCCCAATACCGAACCCTGGGGGACACCTGAAAACACTTGGAGTGGACTCGACGAACCGCCATTTAAATGTACCGTCTGTGTTCGATCATTTAAGGATTCTTTTATCCAAGTCACTAATTTGTTATCGATACCAATTTCTCGAAGTTTAAAGATTAGCTAATCATGAGGCACTTTATCAAAGGCCTTCGAAAAATCTATACAAATGACATCAATCTGTTGCTTCTCATCTAAGGCAGCAGCAAAATCATGAACAACTTCAATTAATTGTGTAACAGTGGATAGTCCAACACGGAAGCCATGCTGGGATGCGCAAAGTAAGGTGTTCTGTTCTAGATATTGTAAAATGTGTTTTGCGATGATGTGTTCTAAGAGCTTGCAACTAATACACGTGAGTGAAATGGGGCGGTAATTGTTTACAAGTTTGCGATCACCACCTTTGTATACCGGTATAATAACTGCCCTGCGCCAGTCCATGGGTAAGGAATGCGTATGCAATGATTTCTCAAATATTATCGTTAGGTAATACGACATCCATTCAGCATAGCGTTTCAGGAATTCAGGACAGATCTGGTCAGGCCCACTAGATTTTTTCCCATCTAGGTTCAGCAGCAGTTCAAAGACTCCCTCTCGTTTAATTACAAGTTCTTTCATTGGAAAATGAAAGAACGTGTAATTAAACGTAATTGTAATTAAAATCTCATAATGTTGCATTATGAGAGAGAAATGCCTTCAGATACGCGGGCGCACACTCTTAACACGTTGTGTTTATAGACACCGTCCCGATGGTGTACGGAAGGGACTTCACCTAGATTGTGATGGGATTTAGAGGGCTTAATTCGCATTAAAGCCTCGATCTCTGCGGCCTTCCAACTGCACCAGAAATAAAACAGCATAGCAGCGACGCGCTTGCGCTTCTGACATGCTATGTGAAAGTATAGAGGCGTCCAGGGGTCCGGTTATCAGAGTGATTCTATAGGTCAAGCAACTCTTGGTAACTGAAGAACTAGTGCGCTGATTTATGTCGGCTGTTCCCGACAGCGTTGATTCAGTCACTTCTGCGCTGAGCACACCCAGTGAATATCCAAAGTCTACAAGTAACAACATTTCTGCGTTACTTTGCCTCGCGGCATGAAAGTAAATTACAGGAATTGTGTCATTCTGCTTGCTGAATGTAACTCGCATATTTACCTTCACTTTAACAATAAAAAAGAGCATGTTTTAGTCTTTTCGGTAAGCCCTGACTTGCCACGTATATGACTCTCTTTAAAGAGACACGTTAACTGTCTTTTGGGTACCGCGATTCTCTGACGAGAGTAAAAGGATCTCCAAAGAGAGTTCGCGCATCTTTTTAAAGAGGGTGATATACGTGGCAAGTCTGGACACACAAAAAAGAGTCAAATGACTCCTTCTTTTTTTCTTAGAGTGTAGAGCACGTGAATGGTATGCTACAGTGTTCGTCAGCGCATTCTACCGAAGTACCCGTTATCTCTGTTGCTCATCGTACGTTAAACGCTCTCCCGTGCCGACGCTATACATGCATATAGGCGTTTTGTTGGCTGTCTCGTATAAACAAATACAGACGAGAGCCAATTGCGTGCGCCCAATGAGCGAGAAGGCATCTTGTACTGAATGATACTTCCTTGACCCTTCCATTCAGCATAGGCGTCGTGCCGGGCGAGGGGATTGGGGTGTTACTTAGACAGAAAATGGAGCAGTATTTATCGAGGCATTGTGTTCAGGTTTGGTACCCATAGCTTTTGCCGCCTTGCGCGTAGTTTTTTGAGACGGAGTATGAAGTCATGCGCTACTAGATCACGTCTTTAGAGGGAAGCGGACGCGGTGCTTTTTTAAATTCTGCCCGCTAAATTTATTTTTCTAGCGCCAAATAAGCTGCTACCTATTTGTCTACGTTCCTTATTAATAATGTAACAATAGCTCGTTCTTGAAGGTTTAGTAACGGAGTTGTAGTTTATCCGAAGAAGCCCCCTTAGTATTTTGATACGTCAGCACTTTCCCGCTTTTTGCAAAACGACTTGCTTGTGCGAACGCCCTTTAACTACTTGGCGCTGTCTGTGCAAGATTATACACTCACTGCTTCGCTATTTTGTCTATTCCTTGTATCCCTTGCCCTAGCATAGAATAGCGGACCAGTTTGCTTTCCTGCTTAACAGCCCTGCGTCTGCTGCTATAGGTTTGGCTGTAGCGCCGAGTAACAAAGTTAGGAAACGTAAACGAAAGGAGCGTTTCCCAACTCTGTTACTCGGCGTTACAACCAAACCTAGCGATGAAGTACCAACAAGCCTGCATCGACACCGTCGTTCAGTTCTGCATCTTCTCTTTCTTTTCTCTTTCTTAAGAGAATGGAGTAAACTGACAAGTTATAAATGTCGCACGTAATCTTTGTGTGCTTTCGTGTTTTCCTGAACCTTTTTTTTTTTGTCGTAGCTTGTATGCCTTCAACTTTTTTATTTTTGAGCCGGCGCAATGCACAAGCCACGAAATACTAACCAACGTATATACTAAACAAGTGTTCTGACCATTATCAAGTAATAAACAGAATCCCATTGCGACTGACCCCTTGGCGTCTTCGCTTTCGCTATCCGTGCGTGTGCGTCTTGTGACTCCACCAGCAGACTGTTGGAAAGCGAGTTGCTTTTCGCCACTTTTCGGAGATCGGACTGAGCTCTTCTTCACACCGCTCTGATGTTTACACTCAGCTTTGTGAACACAGGCACCGAGTACCAGTGGTGAAGAAGATAAAGCGGAAATCGGTGATTTGTTGTTCTTACCCTGAGGCTTGTCCTGATGGCTCTGAACTGACCTTGTACAAGTACTAATGCATATTGAACCGAGCGCTGAGCATTCAGCGAATTAGTGATAACAGAGAATACTCAAAATGTGGTTACTGGGCAGCTATACCACAATAACCAAGAACTGCGGCCTTTAAATCAGAAAGGCCTCGTTTTAGTCCACTCTGCCGTTGCCTTACAACGCACATCGTTAAAAAGAACGAATAGCTGTTTAAATTCTTGTAGGCAGTTTGTGTGTGTGTGTGTGTGTGTGTGTGTGTGTGTGTGTGTGTGTGTGTGTGTGTGTGTGTGTGTGTGTGTGTGTGTGTGTGTGTGTGTGTGTGTGTGTGTGTGTGTGTGTGTGTGTGTGTGTGTGTGTGTGTGTGTGTGTGTGTGTGTGTGTGTGTGTGTGTGTTTGTGTGTGTTCACATCTAACACCGCGAAAATTCTACAGGAGGTATTCATATTATGCCACTAAAGTTACATTACCTGACCAGGCAGATATAATTTGGAATTAGTTACCCCCTCACTGGCACATGTTGGAAAGTTGAACAGAACCGGCGTAAGAGTTTGGTTCCGTCTGTTGACACTTCAAAATAACAATACAAGCAATAATAACTGCCGTCAAGTCATTCGCTCAATTTACCTGACTACACCCACAAGGAACCGTGAAACATGGCTCTCTCTCTCTCTCTCTCTCTCTCTTTCTCTCTGAGTCCGTCCGATCCCGGAGTGGCTTAAAAAGCGTAGCGACAAATGAATCCGCTGTCCGACTTCCCTCTTCCCCTGATCTTATCGAGATTAGCGTTGTGCGCAGCTCCCGATCAGATTCAGAGCTCAGGAGGGGCTCGACGGCACCGCCTTATCGTCGCGGTATAGCCAAGCTTCCTTTTAAGCCGCCCTATATACGTCACATGATGGCTGCACTGCGAGCCACGCTTCGCAGTGCTGCGCAAATAATAAGGTGAATTGAACGAATAATTCGGAATCCAGTTATTTAGGTTTAGAAGTACCGAAACACGATACTAGACTTCTAAGACGATTTTCTTCGACGTTACAATAAAAAAAAAATGTGTGCTAATGTTTCTAGCTAAGAAGTTGTTCAATGTCATTAGTTCAATTAGTGAATCGATTGCACGCCTTGTCTTGCAAGCGATGCCCCTTCTGGCTGACGATTACTATGTATGCATTATTAATTTAAGCAGGTTAAAAAGTGTTCGAAGTAAAAAATAAAGACGTCGCGTATGAGAACAATACTTCGCTAAAGAAACTGAGGTTTTACGGGCCCAAACGACCACCTGATTACGAAGCGCTTGAGGCCCGTGTGCTTAGATTTAGGTGCAGGTTAAAGAACACCAGGTGGTCGAAATTTCCGGAGGCCTATACTACGGCGTCTCTCACAATCATATCGTGGTTTCGGGACGTTAAACCCCAATGATTATTATATTATTATATATTATCTGATCAGGAAGCGTGCATTAGTGGGGAGCGCCAGTTTAAACCTGGGGGTTCCTTAACGTTAACCCGATGCACTCAATTGTTGCATTTCGCCCTCATCGAAATGCGGCCGCCGTGACCAAAATCAGTAAATCTGTCTTTACATATTTACGCAGTCATCATCGCGCACGTATTTTTTTTCGTTTTTTTTTTTGGGGGGGGGGGGCGGATCTCGCAAGGTGGCGCTACATTGCCATTAGTTCTTTCTTTCTATAATAATAATAATAATAATAATAATAATAATAATAATAATAATAATAATAATAATAATAATAATAATAATAATAATAATAATAATTGAGTTTAGTGGTGCACAGGCTAGCGCCCCGTTATAAAGAGGACGTCAATAGCACCCATACATTCATCTTCACTACCCACTACCAGGCTGCGTGTTTCTCAGGTCTCCGCTCTGAAAATGTTCCACGCCGCCAACAGCATCGTCGGCAATGGCGCCAACCAAAGAAGCCGGGAACGGGCGCTAACCGTGAGTGTGACGAAACTGACAGCGTTCGACCAGCAAGGACATGCCAGCGTGGGGTTCAACCCATTCGCACGAAGCGACCGCCGACTACGAGAGAGAGAGAGAAAGAGCAGAGGAAGGCAGGGAGTTTAACCAGAAGTTTGTATCCGGTATGCTACCCTGCACTGGGGTTGGGGAATAGGGGGTTGAAAGCGAGAGGGAGAAAATAAATAATATGAAAAAAAAAACACAACCACACACACACGAGAGCGTTCCGCTCAGAGGCGCTCTGACAGGCCAGTGGATCGCAGGAAGGCTAGCAGTGCTTGTAAAGCCTTCTTCTGCGACGTTATGTCCGGGCGATGGCGTAGTAGTCTTTCTTCTGATAGGGGCTGGTCGTCCAACTTGTAGTCAACAGCGGCGGCCGACTACGAACTGTGCCCCTCGTAAGCGGGAACCCTGAACTTATCGCCATTTGCCGAGCGCGGACATCTGCTAACGATTCGATGTATTCTGGTCTTGAGTCGTTCGATGGTCTTCGCTTACGTGCCAATTGTCTCGAATCCCTGTGCAGTGGTAGGCAGAGTGTGCGTGATGCTGCAACGGCTTCATAATAGTAATAAACACTGCGCCTGCCCATTCACTTGCATTTCTTAATGGTTCGGCTGCTTGGTAGGCACCATAGAGCGAGCGTTATCTCATGTGCAAGCCTTCGAAGACTGCTGGCAGCGTCAGACCTTGAAAGTGGGATGGTATCTTCCGGACCAATCGTCAACGCCACCTGTCCTCTTTGATGCATCTCTGTATGCCAACTGGACTCCGCCGAAGAGAGGCCACACTGCTTTATCGCTTATGGCTAGGCTGGCATTTACGAAGTCCTATTCCTTTCGGATTGGAATGGCCGACAACGCTCTTTGCGATGCCTGTCGTTGCGAGGAGACGCTACACCACGTCCTGTGCGACTGGCCGGCATATAATGTTCAGAGACAGTCACTGGCGTCCGTTCTAGCGCGCCTAGACAGTGGAAAAATGTCTGTTGAAACAGTTCTTGCATGCCGTCAACAGAAGACATCACAGCTGAAGGCGACGAAGGCACTGCTGAGGTTTTTAAGAGAGACGAACTTGGACAAGCGGCTGTGACAGAAATGTCGCGTACCACGCAAGAGTGACCGACTGATTTGTGTTTGCAGTGTGATGTGCTATTCTTTCTATCTTTCTCTCTCTCTTTCCTCTCCATCTTTAATCTCCCCCACCCTGTCCCCATGTGTAGGGTAGCAAACCGGTTGTCCCATACTGGTTAACCTCCCTGCCTTTCCTTCTCTATTATTTCTTCTCTCTCTTAATGTACAAAACATCTGCCAGTACGTCTTAGTGTACTTGTTTCACTTTCGTGTTATGAATCATTTATTTGAAAGTGGAATCAACCAATTCTTTTAAACCTTGCATCTTACTCGAGACATGAGGAATGCTTATGCTTCCAGTGTGTCTCTGCTAAAATAAGAAATCCGGCTTCCTTCTCGGTGGACGTCTGTGCGAACTCTTAGGTTACATACGCCACTAAAATCAGTTTCATTAGCGACCTTTTGTAGGTTTAGTCTCTGTTATTGTAGATTACCCTTCATTTGACGTACTGCAATAAGTTTACAACGATTAGTGCAGCGTGTCTTCGCACTTTCTGCCCGTACTATGCGTACCATAATTTATTGCGCTATACTCCGCATATTACCTGGCGTAGCGTGTTTTATGGTCCTAGTTTGCTGAACATTTCTGCCCGAGTTTCCGATCGTTACTTCAAACCGCCTTACACACGACAGACGAAGGACAAATGAATTACACAGGATAACCTGCTGAACGGAACGGACACAATCTTCAACTCCCTCTTTTGCAATGTCTTCGCGAAGCAACCCTGAAACAATGGGAATATTGGGAACCTACGTGGGAGTCATCCCCTGCAGTTTGGAACACATGCAATTGAGTCGCACAATATATATTAAAAATATACCTCTACCCGCGAGATCGCTTTCATACACCTAAACCTCTTGCCTTTATGTAAGCTCCCAATGCACATTGTACCTCATGTAGGAGGGCATGAGCTTCGCTAGCTAGTCATCCTACTTTCTGTGTCTTTTTTCATCGGTTACAGTGATTTCGTTGCGGCATATTCGTTGTCAAATAAAGCAATCCATCAATTTTCTTCACATAGTCATATAGCCATGACCCGCCTTGGAGGAGACATGAAACTGGAGGACGTAGTAAGTATAAGACCATATTTGCACGCGCTTTTCGAAAGCGACTGACAGGCAGGCATAAGAGCAAGAGTGAGGCGTAAACAGCGACTCACTGAGAGGGCCTCATATGAAAACTGTCTCGGTGAAGTAGCCCCGTGAGGCTAACGGTAAAGAAAGCATAAAACTAAGCAAGTAAGACCACATCTACAAAACGACTAAAAAATTAACTATGAATGCGCGCCCGTTGGTGCAGGCACAGGCGAGCGCACGGAGGGGGGGGGGGGGTTGGGGGGGGGGGGCGCCGCCCCCCCTATTCATGTAAGAGGGGGGAGGGTGAAAAATCTACCCAATACATTGACTTAGTAGAGGGGGGGGAGAGCTGCGATGAACCTTCGCCTAGGACGTCTTAATGCCAGCGTTCCTTAAGGAGCGAAGGAACGCTGCTATTGAGGCGCCCTACCTCCCCCCCCCCCCCCTTTCTTATGGGGAACCCTGCGCACGCCTATGGCTGCAGGCGTGTGTGCATCTGCCTTTGAGGAGGAAATGCCGCTTTATCCTTACGTTGTACCCGACTGCAGTGTTTCCGTTCATTTGTGTCTTCATGCGCAACGTTTTTCTACGACCAGCAGCAACGACGCGCATGAAAAATACTTTTCGTGCGACCGACCATAGCGCGCCCATGTATTTTAACAAGAGATACGGAATCTCTGCGCTGCGCCAATGCTGACTTAAGGTGGTGAGACTCGGATGATAACAACGGGCGCGTTAAATGAAACTTAATGTAGCGCAAGAAGCGATTATAGGCGCTCAGTAATGAATGTTGTTCGTGGTTTAGTAGACAAACCCGAGTTGATGACATCGTAGTTGAACTTAAGAGGAAGAATGCGAAGACAGAGCGCGTATTACACAGATCAATCAACCGGTGGGCCATTATAGCAATACACGAAGAATAGCAGGGTGTCAAGGGATAAGGGAAGCAATCGGCAGCGACGACGGTGCGGTGAGTTATAGGGCAATTCGCCATTGGGTGGGCGCAGCTGGCCCGAGACAGCGCTAATTGGAGATGCTTCTAAGGTGTCTTTGTCCTGCTATCCAATAGATAGGCCAGTGAGGGTGATAATAAGTTAACAAGACACAACTATCCAGTGGCGGTTATCACTTGCCTATAATCTTCTGCACTGTTTACATGTTCCGAATAAAGCAATACACGAGACGTTCTGTTAAGCTGGCGTTACGAGAAGGAATCACCCGCTTAATAAGGAAGACAGCGTACGAGCTGGTCAACCACAATGAGAATATGCAAGAAAGGCCCATCGCAATTAAGTCATTGGGCGTACGCATTATCCACACTAAGGAATTATATGCGCTGAATTGCCACATCCCTTTAATACACGGAGAGAAGATACATGTGTGTAACGAAAGCGGAAAATTGACTGCATAACTCTGATGTACTGCTGCACGACTTCAGCACAAACCCGCCGGTGCGTGAACGCATACTCAACAACTTATTAATGCTGTGTGGCGACCTATTTATGGTTACCAGCCGGGGTGTCCCAGTGTTTGTCGTTTTACAGCTGCGGTTGAGCGTAAAATCATAGGTTCGATATCTCTACGTATAAAGAAAAGTGCCTTAGAGTTGCGTATAGAATCCGAAAATTCGTTAAGTGTCATGATTGTTAGCAGGCCGCATCGGGCCTGTCATGACCGCAGTTTATGAAGTGAGCAGCCGACTTTGTGCATACAAGATTATTCTTTGCGGGTCTTCTTCGTTCATGTTACACTGAAACTAATAATCAGAGCGAAATTAACATGAGGACCTAGGCTGCACTTTTCATATAGTTTCACATTATTAGACGCCTCCCTATGGAGGGGTCGTTAATAACTCATAATTACCACAATTAAAAACAATAACAACACCGCATATATGTGGTTTCCTCGAATTAATTTTCCTTCCCTTTGTGTTTTCATATATCGAGGGGCCGGCTTGATGTGTTTAGGTGGCATGCAAGAGCTGATTGGTCAGCTGCACTATCTAAAGTATTAAGTGCTACGTGAGGCCATCTGGCATAGAATTTGATAATGTCATAACAGTATGAAACGCCATGGGCGAACCTAATGTTCTACATTCGCTGCCATGGCCACGACTGGCGCTGGATAACAAACACTCCTAGGGTTAATATAATAACAATTGTTGGGGTTTAGCGTCCCAAAACCACGATATGATCATGAGGGACGCTTAGTTTCAACCACCTGGGGTTCTTTAACGTGCACCTAAATCAAAGTACACGGGCCTCGAGCATTTTCGCCTCCATCAAAAATGCGTCCGCTGCGGCCAGGATTCGATCCCGCGACCTTCCGGTCAGCAGTCGAGCATCGTAACCACTAGACCACCGTGGCGGGTCATTCCCAGGGTTTGACATCACCAATTAACCAAGAAAGTTGTCGGGAGAATGATCACCGCCGTGTAGCTCAGTTGGCACAGCATCGCACACGTGACCCAAAGGCTATGGGTTCGCTTCACGCTGCCCGCGTCTTTTTTCGTCGATTTTAATTCTCTTTCGCTTTGTCTTGCAGTTGTTCCACTCCAATTAAACACTACAATTATTAACCGCTATCCTTTCGCTGTCTTCATTTTCTGCTGGTTTCATTTGGTTTTATCTACCAAAAGAAAAAAAAAACAAAGAAACGGGCCACTCGATCCATTCCTCTTCTTCGTTTACCCAACTGTAGGGGTATGACATAAGGGGTAGGTTACAGTAGTACACATATAACACTGAATTTAAACGAAGCTATTTAAAGAGAAAACAGAAAAATGTAGTCCTCGAGGCGGTTATTTTATGGAGAGGGGCCGGTTTATAACGAAATTCAAGCCCCGCCACGGTGGTCTAGTCGTTATGGCGTTCGACTGCTGACCCGCAGGTCGCGGGATCGAATCCCGGCCGCGGCGGCTGCATTTTCGATGGAGGCGAAGATGTTTGAGGCCCGTGTACTTAGCTTTAGGTGCACGTTAAAGAACCCCAGGTGGTCGAAATTTCCGGAGCCCTCCACTACGGCGTCTCTCATAATCATATCGTAGTTTTGGGACGTTAAACCCCAGATATTATTATTATTATAACGAAATTCAAATTTTACAGTATACAGTTGAATAACAAAGAATCACGTTAAATCAATGACAGAAATATTTCAAACGAAAAGGAAAATTGAAGTAACAGCCTTAGTAAACGATATTGGACATGTTATGAGGGCTTACAAATAATTAGGCCAAATATAGACATGCATTAATTGTGTTAAGTTTTCTAGAGTGGCACGGGGTACTACAGCCACAACCTTCCACAAGTGTACGTGCCAATCTTCGCGGCCTGCGCCCAGTGAATGAAACCGAAGCATTACATTTTATCGGCACATGAACGCCCCTTTCTTTTATGAACTATAATGAGAGATATGTTCCCCGTTTAATATACGTCAGTGAAAGTGATCGAGGGACAAAATAGAAAAGCAGTGACGTGGTGAGGTCGACGAACTTGGAAAGCAGAACAGGCGTATATAGTACGGGTAAAAATTTGGCAATTAGTCCCGACTGGACTTCGCGTCGCCGGCATGTGTCGAATTCAACACGCATGGGATAGCGACAGGAGCTGAAAATCATTTCTATCGGCTCAGAGACAGTGCAGGTCCTCTTTAAAAGTGAAGAACATGCTGATAATTTTGGCGCAATAAAGTTAGCTCGCGACTTAGACAGAATTTCCTCTTCTGACTTCTGAGCAAAAATTAAGGACCACGAAACACATGGACTACACATGGACCGCAACAGCTACGCAGAGTTCTCTGTTCTCTACTAGAAACGCATAGCGTCTTTTACGCGCACTTCACGATTTAAAATAGAAATAAAAATTGACCTTTGTGATCTTCCCGCCGCTGAAGGACTAATCAACAGCCACTCATGATCCAGAAGAGTAAATGAGGCACCTTTTCCATTTAATGTGCTTCAGATCCTAAATATGGGGAGCAAGAATGTGTTTACGTCATCGCATGCTTCTCTACCGGCACCTGACACCAGTGAGAATGAATGCGCTTTTTGTTTTTTCTTTCGCACAGAACGGCCATGCCGACTGCGGTCGGTGCTCGTTAATGCTATCCGTCGCTTTTTGCAGACGGCAACGCTTGCGTATCGCCTCCCGCAGGCGCCTCCCCCCCCCCCCCCCCCCCCACCTCCGGGTAAGCTCTTGCGTGAAAATAGCCCTCGGCCACCCCCAGATGGCGTAAAATACAGAAAGAAGGAGGTGCCTTTTTCTCCGTGCATAGCGGGCTGCTTCATGAGCGCTCCATTATGGCTCATTTGAAAGGCGCACAAATGATTACACGTCTAAAAGTAGGAGCGTGCACTGTTTTCGTTTTCAATGTGGGCTCGCAAGTGGCCAGGAAAAGCCTTAGGAAAATATGAACGGAAAGAGAAACCCGCCGGTGCTCGCGTAGCGCGCCGGCGGAGAACAAGAGAAGGCGTTGGGCGAGCGAGCCCCGTTCGATTGTTGCCTTTCCTCAATCTCTTTCTATCGCCAGATCGAAGGAAGTAGCCGGTAGAAATTGGAGCACGTCTACGACCGCAGCGGCGGCGGAGAGAAATGACCACGTGCTGCCTCGCCGCTGCTCAGTCATGAGCGCTGGCCTGACCATCGCAACGTGTTCTTTGCTTTCCGGAAGTAGCGCCGCATATATAAGCCTCACCGCTGCGGCGTTCGTTCGTCAGACTAGCCCCTGCCTTCTCAGTAGAAGCCGCCGTCTCAAGCAAGACCATGAGGATCCTGGTAAGCGGTACGCCGCCGCACCCTTCTTGGTGGTGCGGCCGTGCGTCGAATTCGCACGGCACGTGAGTCGACCGCTGTACGACTCACGTTCTGACATCGCTAGGCGAAGCACCAGCTGCCTACTGCTGCCGCTGTCGCAGAGAATCGATGGAGTCCGTCTTTGAGACAGAATAAGCGGGGAAGGGGGAGAAAGTTTGATAGGAAGCGGAGAAAGTTGACCACCCTCTCTGCTCCTTCAAACTTTTTCTTGCACTTATTTCTTGCTGTTACCATCACTTGGTGTTTAGTAGGCCCGTAAAAGGAATTTGCACGGTAGGGAAGTCTTTCGGATGAGCTATCTTCCTAATGGACATATGATAACGACTGCGCTCCAGACGGGCGTACCAATGTTTCGTTGTTGCTTTTCTTTAATTTTCTTTTTTATCGATCTCACCCGGCCATCGAGGGTAAGAGATTTTCCTAAAGTGAATATTGATTTTCGACTGATCAATTCGTACCAACCTCCAGCTCATCGTGCCAAAATGAGCTAGCGAAGAGATAACGAATGAACTGAAAACATCTATGTATGTCGGAGAACACAGCGTGATTTCGATTAAGAAATCGACGCTCAGATGGAGTTTAACGAGACCGTCATCTTGCCCCTATACGTTGTCTAATATTTTTTGCGTTTTTCATTGATGAAATATGGCCTTTATAGCCACAGTGAAGATAGAAAGAGTACTTGTTTGTCATACGTTCGTAAGTATACAAGAGTCTAGTGCCCGCTAAAAGCAAGATACAGCCAAATAAATGCAATCCTGAAAGTTTCGTGCCTTGTAGGTTCTCGCAATTTTTCAAAAGCAGTTAAATCAAGTATATGATCTTTATTTTCATTTCTTGAATTTGGGCTGACATGTGTTTCTGCATACCTACATATGCCGATACTTACCTCGTTTCCACCACAAAGTTTGTTAACAGCGTTATTTTTTTTCCTTGCATCAGTACAGTATTGTGTTGGTGCGACGCCCTATTTTCTAACTTTATGAAACTTTGTTTTACATTTCTGGAACCAAGACACCTATGAACAGATAAAACAAGTTGGGTCTCAGAAAAAAACGAACAATAATTTCTAAGCTTAGTCATCCCCTTTAAAGGCTTGAAATAGACGTCCGCGAATTCCAGAGCTTCATATAATACCACGCAAACACAATGAATTCGCGCCATTTTGTCTGTGACATGCTGGGGTGCTGAATGGACGTACCCCATTCCACTCGACAAATTTATAACCAGGATGTCTGCAGTAGCACCCAAGTTGATGCCTGTGCACGCAGTTTCAGTTGAAGGATTATTTATTTTTGCAGTTGGTTTCCCTGCTCATTTGCGCTCTTGCCGGTGCCTGCATAGCCGGATTGGTCGGATACGGAGGAGGAGGAGGAGGAGGAGGAGGAGGCTACGGAGGCGGCGGCTACGGTGGCGGCCATGGCTACGGCAAGTCACTGCCGGGGCCATCCTTCCTGATCAAGACCTTGCACCACGTTAGCAAAGTGAGCCACGGAGGACCCATCCTCAGCAACTACGACCTCGGAGTCTCCTACGGACATGGTGGCGGCGGCTACGGAGGCGGCTACGGGCACGGATGGCACTGAATGCAGCAGTCCTAGTTATGCAGGAGACACTGTACGCTGCGTTTGTGGACCGTTTGGGTGTGCAGAAATGTTGCAGCTGCTACATGCCGCACAAGAGCTCGTCCTCTTCGTTCGAGACAGGTCGTCTTATAGTCAACGCGTGCTGGATGGCAAATACTTGCCCCGTACGCGAGCAAAAGAGATGTGCACTAGAAAAGACGTCTAGAAAGTCTATGAGAACCGATAATGATCAGTGTACGACAATGTAAACAGGCAAACTGTATGTAGTGATTCGAGAACGAAGTGCCACAGCGTTCCACAACAAGGCCAACGTCGTCTGCAGTGTATATTTTGTACAGAGAAAAAAAAATGAGTAATAAAGCAAGTGCACTGAAAATGTCCAAGAACGCGTGTCCTTCTCTTGTCCTTTTACTCGGCGCAGGTCTGGGAAATGTGTGGATGCAGGACACTGACTCGTAGATATCGAACGGCGTGCCTGGGCGCTTTCGAGGAAAAATCAAGTTATGTACTAATATTACGCGTACGTGATTCGTGGATCCAGTAAATGCTAAGTCACGGTTCCCTTTGCAAGAAGTGTTTGAGGCAAGCCGAACCAGGAGCCGAATTCCTTTAAAGCTTTCCTCTGTAATTGTTTGTTAACGTTCGTCCATTAGAGTTATCTGATAATATGTCCAGGATCAAAATTGACCGAAAATTTGTCTTACGAACAATCTTAGCCTGTAAGCTCTCAGTAACGAGATCTAAAATAAGAACAAAAAACCTGCTTTCCGGAAACGTAATGAAGATACTGTAATTATGAGCGACGTTCCAGCTGACGTCGACGGCGTTTTCTCTGCAGGAAAAAAAAAACGAATCAAAATGCAGGGACGTTAACCAGAAGAACGTCTTGCTAGCGACCCTACACTGGGGGTGGGGTGCGTGTGTGTGCGTGTGCGGGGGGGGGGGGGAACAGGTCAATAGAAGTAAGAGAGAGATATAGATAGAGAGAGAGAGACGAGGTAAGAAACAACGCATGCAGTGAAACCGTGCATGCTCGCGGATGACATAAATCCCTCAGTCGCCTTCATAAGGTCAGTCGCCCTTATGAAGCACAAAAGTGCATGACTTCACTGTCTTGTGGCACATCCGCCGTGGTAGCTTAGCGGTTGAGATGTTGCTCTGCTAAGCTCGAGGGTTTGATTTCCGACCACGGTGGCCGTATTTCTATGAAGGCGAAGTACAAAAACACCCGCGTACTCAGAATTAGGTGCACCTTAAAGAACTGCCGGTTGACAAAATTAATCCGCTGTCATACACTAGGGCGTGCCTCATTATCACATGGTGGATTTGGCTCGTAAAATTCTAGAGCACCCTTTTTTGTCGGTCAAATGGTTCAACGAGCAATAGGGGTGGTGTTCGAGGAGCACCTACATGGGCAGCTGCCGAATGTCCAGTCACCGCAATGCGTTCGACAGTGTTTGTCTCTGAAATTAGAAGGGTAGGATAAGTATTGTCTCCAACTTCTGTAATATATATTTCGGTCGCTCCAAAGTTATCTATTACGATCGCCGAGGAAATTGTTTTTACAGATTGCGGAAAACCCTGAGTCGTCCTCCGCTGCGGAGGATAAAAACATTTTAAATAAATGTTTTTGCCGTACGTGCCGAAACCACAAATTGATTATGAGACTAGGTTTAGTGTAGATATCCAAGTTTAGCACTCATTGCGCCGAGGACAAGAGCTTAGAATACCATGCCCATCAAAATGAGTGGTTGACATTGTCTGCCAAGGAAAGCGTAGCGCATAGTATGGCATTATTTGTGACACCTGCGTGGGGATTGGAAACTGAAAGCTACCAAAAGTCAAATGAAATACCGAAATTTTGTTCCTTTTGGAACGCAATTTTCAAGGTGAGTGAGTGAGTGAGTGAGTGAGTGAGTGAGTGAGTGAGTGAGTGAGTGAGTGAGTGAGTGAGTGAGTGAGTGAGTGAAACAACTTTATTCGGTCCACAAAAGTTTTTCTTTTTTACTTGAAGCATGTGCCAGAGATAGATGCGAGTCATATCTTCGATTAATTAAAAATCAAAAGCAATACAGGTGTTGCGCTTATGCTATATCCTTCAATGAAAAGAAGGTAAATCTCTTAGAAGACCAAGGTTACTTATAGGAAGACTGAGAAAGCGAAAGCAAGAGTTTTGCGTGACTTACAAATTAGCCATAACAGTCACATAAATGCAAAAACCAAACTGAATTACACTAAGGTGCGTTTATTTCGTTAGACAAGAGTGAATGGCCAAAAAGAAAGAAAAAGCAAAAGGAGCGAGCACCTCTCTGTATAGCTTCCTAAGTCGACGAATGCGTCTGCAATCGCCAATCGCCAGTTAAATGCACGCCCGATTTCTTTTTTATTGAAATAGAAAATAAATGAAGGAGTTGTTGTCACCATTGCTTGATGACGGCTACCCCTTTCCACATAGTTGTTAGGTTAAAAAATAAGAAACATAAATAATATATATATATATATATATATATATATATATATATATATATATATATATATATATATATATATATATATATATATATATATATATATATATATATATATATATATAATCCTAAGTTGCACATTGTTATTTAAATACACCTATGCTGTGAACGCATTCCCATTGGGGAAACTGGACAGTGTTTTGATAGCTGAGTATGACAGCCCGACAGCGATGTCAGCGATAGAATACGGTAAACTGCTCGCGTAAAAATATTTCTAGGCAAATTAATTTACTTCTTTCACAAGTAAATAGTCACCTGGAGCTTAATAAAGGCTGCTGCAGCAGTTTCACAAGCACACAGAATGTTCGTATGACATAAGTGCTCAGCATTGTCAACGGAGCTTTTCAACTCATAACTGACAACTGAGCATTGACATCACAATATCCAGCATTTTATAAAAGGCTTCTACAAAGGCTCCCAACGTATGAGCTTGCTGTAGTTTTATCACACATAGTACAAAAATGCAACGTTTGTTGAGGCATTCAACACCTGCACAAGCCTCCTACACCTTCGGGTGATCGCGAGCACGTGGCCACGCTTTACAGAACACCAGCGCGGTCACCGCGGCTGGCAAACCAGCGCAGGTGCTTTGGCACCTGGAAGTGTGGCTTTGCGCCGCTTGTGAAATTGTTCGAGCGTCCCATGCCTGCGTTGCCGTGCATAAAACACCTCTTTCGGCAGAACAACGATACTTTCATTTCTTTTACGAACGCCCCCGCGCGAGATGTTCATTACCAAATTTGACTCTCGGGACATTCGCACTATTTGTTTTGAGGCGGGAGTTTTCACAAAAAGAGACACACGCCTCATATGATGCAACATCCCGAACTTCTGAGAGTACACAGGCGTTTGTCCTCCTCGGTGGCAGTTGTCAGCCTGCTTCCTCACCATTTACTTTTTGTGTATCCTTGCATATCATGTAATATTAATATAATTGCGCCGGAAAGGCAAAAGACAGCCCCCCCCCCCCCTTTTTTTTTGACAGCCGAGAGAATGATCGCAGCGATTATCAGTTCCACTCGCCACATGGCAGGTATGTGACACTGCGGCCTCTTAAAGCTATGTGACTTGAATACAGTTACGATAGCTGAGCGTCAATACGCGTCGGCTCATCGGTTGAATTTCACTGCTAAAGAAGCTGCCAAACGACGACGCGATGTCATGTGCACCTAGCAACAAATCTGTGGTTTAGATAAGTTCCGAAACTAACTGAGGCAACATACCCTACTTAGATCTTACATACCCTACTTAGTTATTGCGAGGGTATGTAGGGAAAGCACGTTAGTATTACTGCAGAGCACTTTAGCTTGTTTAGCGTTGCGGTGTGTTTTGTGTACATGCTCTGTATCTTTCGGCCACTGTGTACATCACTTCATACTTCATCGCGCCCACGTGGCACAGCCTGCTAGGCAAACCTCTCCAGTACTCATTAAGGGACCTGTCCTCTCCTATTCAACAGCAGCAGTCTCGACATTGGTCATCGTTGCCGCACTTTAAGTGCGGTGTTGTGATTACTCGCCTCCTGTTAAGAAAACTGGTTGGGTGATTGCAACTAGCATGCGTGAGCTGAAACTTTACAGACGTTTATCACGAATGCGGGAGGCTTTGCCGTGATTCCTCTTGAAATAGGTATGTATTCTGGAAACTTAAATAAGAAGTGATTGGTGTGCTATCAACATTGCGATTTATATACGAGTAAATCATGCATTTAAAATACATCCCCTTTCTCTAATGCTGCGGAATATTTAAAAATTGCCTGTGGTGCATGTCTCAATTTTATTGTTTGAGATTCGTCACTCGAACAGGCAAATATTACCTGTACTTGAGATAGGAATGCATGTTGGACAACATTTCACTAATGAAGCTTTAAACAAATTATTCAAGACGCACGCAACAATGAAAGATTGATATTTGTCAGTGCGCAAGCTGCTTCCGACGGGAAGAAACTCTCAGCATGGCATTACTTTGTAGATATTCATTCACAAAATCTGAGAGGAAACAACACTGGTGTTTCAATAATTTTTCGGCTTCAGTGCACATAAAACCACATTTTGATGCAAATGTAAATGGAGAGCAGTGCACTTTCACCGCAAGTTTAACGGTGCGCATCTTGAAACGGGCGCCGTTGTCAGAACCCATACTAATTGGAGACTGGGCTGACCCGCAAAATTTCTTAAATTGTAATATGTCTTAAACCAATACTAGCTAAAATTTTTCACTGGAACAATTCAGTTATTAATCAATTAAATGTTTTGATTATTTCGACTTACTGCTGCACGTCGTAGCCGCCTCTTCAAGCGATCGACCGAGCTCTGTGCGGTTTGTTAACGTGCGCCGGAATACTCGGTTTGTACCTTCCTCACCAATTAAATTGAGGTCGCAAGTACCATTTCTGGCTGCGTGCGCCAGAGCAGGAAATGATACTTACGATCTCTTGCTCAACAGCTGATGTCACAGTCACCGACTCATCATCGTACTTCGATTCCTCATATTATTTAGTTGAATAAGTCCAAGCAAACATTTTCACTTACACAGCGCACAGAATCGTGGGCAGTGAATTTTACGGCAATGCCTTCCGTCACTGCAACCATTCACCCTTCCAGGCCGGCTGGTCCCTACGATGATGCATCATACGTTGGCGTCATCAGTTGGCGTCCTTTCTTGCTACCATGCATACGCTTTTCGAAAATAACTGTTTAAATTAGGCTCCGCTCGCAAGAACCGAAAGGTGTGACCTCCTAAACATTTGACGCGTTGATTATTCAGGACACCATAAAGCGAGTAGCTGCCTCTTATTTGCTTCGGGGCATCACCAACTCTTGGCAGGAAATCGGCAGTTATCACAGGCTGTAGATCGCAAATTAGCCACGTTAACCGCCACGTCGGCGGATAAACCCCTGAGCAACGCCGCCTATTACGAAAACACGGTGACACGTGAGGGAGGCCAGTGGTCTCTCGGCATAGCTTCGCCACAATTCATAATACAAGCGGCCAACGCTCCCTTTGCGAGCACAGGGCCGGGCCAGTTGTCCACCGCCACACTCTACCCTTCGGCGCACCGCGTTTGCGGTCGCGTCCACCAGGACACGTCGTGAAGTGGACCACAGGAAGTGCAGGAGCTGCTTGGCGCTGGCGGCGTAAATGGCGGTGCCTTCAAGTGCAGCCCCCGATCACGCGCCCAGCTTGTTCCTGCCCACGCCCAGCCGCGAAAAAAAAAATAGATAAGAGATCGCTGTGCTTTGCGCGACAACGCCTCTCAGGCATTTCTCCTTTCCACTCGTCCTTTAGGCCGTTCTTGACGCTCTCGTTCCGCATCATTCGGTATTACGTTAGGCTCGCAACAACCAGATAAAACAAACAAGACAGCATTGCAAAATCTGCAAGACACCGGCTTCCGCGTTATCACTTTTAATATCCCCGTTAGCGTCGGTCTGCACTCGAGCCCCTTGTGTGAGGAACAGATGGTAAACTAAGATTGAATGGGAATATAGCGTAACTGACCGAAACAGCGCAGTGTCTACAATGAAGCCATAGCCACTGTAAATTTGATAACGAGTCGTGTTAAAACAAGCCTCGACGGGTTGCTATTCAGTAGAGTGCAAAGAAGCAAGATTACGATGTCCGTTTGATAAGGCTTCTTGACTGCATATCTTGCCGGTGTGGAGGCATATATTGTAGTCCATACTTCGTGTGCATACTCGACACATAGGTGGTTGAAGGTCCGCTATAGTCATGCATTTTAAAACTAGCTAAGGGCGTCATATACATCACATTTTCTTGCACTAGCAGGAGGAGAATAAAGCAAAGAAAATGGAAAGCAGTTGTGAATTAAACAATAGTTCAGTGAACATGCAGAATACGGTGTCAAGGCTGCCTATAAATATCCCGTCTAGGAAAATCACACAAGAATACATGCTAACTTTCATTAAGTCAGAGAACAAGATCACTGTTCCGAAACATCAATTCGAAAACTTAGGTGGGCATGAGTAAGGCATACGGAGGATAGCTGGTGCATCTGTATGCCTTCATCTGTCCGTGTCTGAAAAGCGAACTCTATCGGAGTATATGCTATCCAACTCGCCAAAGAAGCAGTACTCTTATAGAATCGTTTCCTTATACAGTAAAAGCTTGTTAATTTGACCCTCGTTAATTAGAAAAATCGAGTAATTCGGACGTGTTCCCTGGTCCCGGCAAGCACATACACTGCTTAATGGCATCGAACTCTCGTTAATTCGGTCCCATTTGGGCGCAACCAAGTTCATTCCGACGATCCTAGGAGCGCGCCGAGCGCGAAGCGCCGCAAGTGTTCGATGCAAATGGCGAAAACGGCGTTCGCAGACAACGAAAACGAGGTGGCGCTGTCCGCATCGCTATCTTCATCAGTTAGTGACCACGGTTTTGTCCACATGCGGATCCGGCACTCAGCAACTTCGTTTTAACTTGATGCAATGCTCGCGCAATGTCACAGAACTCAAACACAACGGAAGCTGTTGAGGACGGAGAGCTTTATGCCGCGGTCGGCATGCTGGTATGAAACTCGTTTGCTACATCGCGATCGACGAACTATCAGTTGCCGGCCATTTCACACGCGAAAGAACTATCGTCACGTGCGCGTGGTGGTGGTGGTGATCGCGGTACGTAATGGACGTCAGACTCTGGCCTGGCCGCGCTGTGAAAAACACCGCCACCAGCGCCCTCATCGCAGCCCTGGAGCTAACTGGGTAGTACAAAGAGCCATCCGCAAGCGAATGTGTATAGGCCACAATATAACCCGCCCTCTTTCCTTGGTGTCGAGGCACGGTTTCCTGAAAATCAAGGACCTGGAAAGCTTCTTCCGCCAATCCACATTTCAGAAACAAAGAAAGCTGATCAAAGCGAACTGCGAGTACAATGCGAAAAAGTTTTAGTTATTCCGGCGCGCTGCGAACCTCCAAGTACAAGCGAGCATCGCATGACATCGAGTTCGAGGCAAGCCCTCCGACATCCGTTCTCTAGCGCCTAAATGAGTTAAAATCGGGTATGTACGTAATGCCAAAGCGATGAAGTACATGCACGATCAATTTACTTAGCTATGTATCTTACGACCAGTGGTACAAAAATCGCTTTATTAGGGACGAATGGCCCCGGCGATTTTCGCCTTTTCAGTTGCATTCTCCCTTAATTCACCGCTCCCTTCCTGTGCATTGGACTGTTTTATTACGCACCCTCAAATGGTCTCTTGATGGTCGTCTTCCGTTTCTATGTACTGCAAATGGGGATGCGTGCGTGTCCACTTTCACGGGGTACAATCAAAGGCAAAACCATGGCCTCCGAGATAGCTACGGCAACCGGGGAGGCCACGGGCAAAACAAACCTGAAGGTGGTCACGACCAACATTTTGCGATTTACTCGTATGACGCGCGTTTTAGATTGTTAGAACCAGAACTCTGAGCCATCAACATGTACGTCCGCGATGCTGTGCGGTGACGACCAATTCCGATTACAGGTTGTCGCGGTGTGCGTATCACGCGTCTTCAGTCTGCCTCTAGCTGCTCACTTCGTGTTATACGGCACGCACCGCGGTCAGAGCCTCTGGTGAGCTTCATAGTCAAGGTTACCACGGTTCTCCGTCAGGGCTACGCAAAACAACAGCAGAGTCACATTATCACACTTTCTCGTGCGACTGGCTGTGGAGAACTTCGCTTACCCAACACGCTCGCAACGGCCCGTATCCAGCGCTCTCGTCTTTCTTGTTCGTACGACAACTATGGAAATCGGTAAAACTGAACGTTGGTATTCAGTCTTTTACGTCCGTGGCAATTCACAACGCAACAGTAGTGTCAATTGCGGCGCTTCTTCGTAGCGTGCGGAGCGGTCTCGTCTGCTGTTTTCGCCGTCGTTCTGGCGAGTGATCCAGAAAGCACTTCATGACTGTTCGGTGGCGCGTCCGACTAGCGGAGAGAAATTCACAGCTATCGTTCTGAGTGTTAAATGTGCAAACACACGTGATATTAAGCTCAATCGTTGTTTCGCACTCGCTAGTTGCACCTGGTCCCGCAGCAAGCTGCGCGAGGGAGCCGGTCTTTGTACTACCCAATACTTCTCCGATAGGTGACGCCACGTTTCTTGGAAACTCCAGAGTCTGACGTCAATAAGGGAGAGGTGCAGATCACATTTCTGGCTAATTAAACACGGGAGTCTGGCATCGTGGTCGCATTATGAGCGAAGTCGCAGGATGACGAAAATTGCGGCTGTTACACTGCTCTTACGCAAAATAAGCACAGGATGTACGTATTGATCAAGAAAATGAAAGTGTAGTGCTGTTACAGACATTTGTTTAACGTTTTCTTGGTCCTTTCGATAATTCGGCATTCCGTTATTTCGGACATTTTCTTCCAGTCTCGTGAAATCCGAATTAACGAGCTTTTACTGTAGCTATATTCCGCAGTTGCGCCAATGGATAATGTAAACGGACGTCAGAATAAAATCTACGGAGATACTTGGGGGTTTTACTGATGGCATGCGTAAGAGCAAGTACTTGAGCAGCGTGGCACATTTAAGGTCGCCTCTCACAACCTGGATTCTAAATATTGGACTATAAATACCGGGTCAAGATGGAGTCGTCTTTCAAGCGGAGTCTAATGAACAAAGTCTGTCAACATCAGCGCATAACTGTAAAAGAGGCGTCGGCCAGTCTACCTGTCGTGAAGAATACGGAAAAATTGTTGCACTTTTTCAACTAAGTTGATCTAAGAAAGTGACATACAATTCCAAACTACTTATGGAAGCTCTATAAACTCGCACGAACGAGCCTACAGTATAGAAAGCGAGAACACGCAGATAATTCCGAAAGGGAGACGAATGTTAAGTGAAAAGCAGGGAGGTTAACCAGAAGAAAGTTATCCGCTTTGCTACCATGCACTGGGGAAGGGGTAAGGGGGGACAGAAAGGTAAGAAAAAAATCCGGCAGATCCAACGCACTGCGGGAATCGATGTAATGCGAAGCAGCCAGCAAAGAGCCGCAGACATCGCCTTGTTTCTCTTTAAGGCAAATGAAGTCATTTGTGTCACGACATCTAGTTCACTCCATATCGCATATTTGTCACGCATGCATGCATGTACAATCTGGTTTATACCATGCTAATGAAACGAATATTCTGGTATATACAACCCATCACCTGTCATTTATGTTTGCCACGCAATGATGTCGTGCCATAACAATTGTGGCATATATCCAGTTAACAAAACGGCCGGAAGCGTACCAAGACAGTATCACGTAAATCATGCCACACATGACATACGTCATTATTTCCATGTTACCACCTGTCATGTTCATCTATAGTCGCGTCGCGCAATACCAATCTTGGTGTTTATCAGTCTAGCGAAACGGCCGCGAGCGCAGCATGAGCGTGACATGTAAATTATGGCGCACTTGATATGCATATCATGATTTTCCGGTTACCACCTGTCATTTATGTTCGCCACATTGTCACGTCACGCAATACCAATTTTAGTGTATATCAAGCTGGCCAACCGGCCGCGAGTGCACCATGAGCGTGGCATGTAAATCATGCCGTACATGACATACATGGTATCATTTTCATGTTACCACCTGTCCTTTATGTTCGTCATACAGTCGCGTCGCGCAATGCCAGTTCTGGTGTATATCAAGCTAGCGAAACCGACAGCGAGCGCACAATGAGTGTGGCATTTAAATCATGCCGTAGATGACATGCATGGCATTATTTTTTTGTTGCCACCTGTCCTTTATGTTCGTCATAGAGTCGCGTCGCGTAATGCCAGTTCTGGTGTATATCAAGCTAGCGAAACCGCCAGCGAACGCGAAATGAGCGTGGCATGTAAATCATGCCGTAGATGACATGCACGGCATTACTTTCACGTTACCATCTCTCATTTATATTCATCATAAAGTCACGTCACGCTGTACCAATTTTGGTGTATATCAAGCTAGCGAAACGGCCACGAGCGCGCCATGAATGTGGCATGTAAGTGACGCCGTACATGACATGCATGTCATGGTTTTCATGTTACCACTTTTCATTTATGTTTGTCATACAGTCACGTCACGTAATACGAAATTGGGAGCATGTCAAGTTAGCGAAACGGCCGTGAGCACACCATGAGCGTGGCATGTAAGTCATGTTGTACATGACATGCGTGCCATGATTTTCATGTTAGCACCTGCAATTTATGATTGTCATACACCCACGTCACGCTATACCAATTTTGGTGTATATCAAGCTAGCGAAACGGCACCCGAGCGCACCATGAGCGTGACATGTAAGTCATGCCGCACATGATATGCATGTCATGAGTTTCACGTTGCCACCTGTCATTTATGTTCTTCATACACTCTTGTCACGCCATACCAATTTTGGTATATATCAAGACAACTAAACGGCCGCAAGAGCACCAATACCGTGGCATGTAAATTATGTCGTTCATGACTTGCATGTCGTGATTTTCATGTTATGACCTGACATTTACGTTCGTCATACCGTCATGTTATGTCATACCAATTTTGGCATACATCCCATTAACGAAACGGCCAGGAGAGCACAAAGTCGTAGGCGGATAGATAGATAGATAGATAGATAGATAGATAGATAGATAGATAGATAGATAGATAGATAGATAGATAGATAGATAGATAGATAGATAGATAGATAGATAGATAGATAGATAGATAGATAGATAGATAGATAGAAACGCTCAAAGTGCAATTGGTTCGCTAAGAAATGCTTCGAATTTAAAATTTAAAACTTTCAAACAACTTTTCGTTTTCGACACACATTCACGTCGAATCTCTGGTAGCTAATACGCGCACCTGCCACCTCCAATGCATGACTTCGAGATTCGCACATAGAAAACGGAAGCAAGGACACATGTGTTTGAGCGCTCGCACTGGCGCTGGCAGTCTCTGAGGCCACAAGGCCACCTAACTCCGTTTTAGGCAATGGGGTGGCAGGAGACATGGCCCGCTGGTAGAGAGCGTACATGCGACTGCATCACTGTGGTAACGAGTCCTGTTTGCAGGCTTTTTACCTGCTGTTGTTGCGCATGCACAATCGCCACTTTTTTGGTTCCACAGGCGCGCGTTTCCTATGGGATCAGTCGGAGCGGTGGGCGGGCTATCGAAAGCGGTGGGCGGCGAACCAATGCGGTCGGCAGTGAAGCGGAGTGGTGGGCGGCATTTCAACCGCCGCCCACCGCGGGGAGAACCCTGAAATACCCACTAAAAACATAAAGTGTTCATTAACAATGCTTTTTGTTAATTACATAATTCGCAACTATACCTGCTCACTAAATTTGTGCCCGTCCAAACGTATAGACCATTCATACGGGCAGCATGAGACGCTAGAAAAATGTTTGCACTAACCTTGCTGGTACTTTGATGTTTGAAGGCCCTGTACAAGTCGTTGATAATGCCCATACATGCGGGACTAATTAGGTCTTCCTGTGCTTACGTGCAGCGGTGAATGCGTTTATTTATACATAAGAAAGAAAACTTATTTTCCTTTCCTAAATTTAGACACTGCTAAGTCTGAACACTTTCTAAAACGAACATTTTTTACCCTATTGAGTAATTTTTGCCAACTGAAGTAAGAGCATATTGATACACCTTGCCAATAATGAAGCTCCTAGCTCTTACATACATAATATTTACATAATTATTGTAATTAATAACGAAGAGCATATGTTATTAACTGGTTGTCAGATATATTTGCTAACGTATTAGTATGTGTACCTAGTCACTCTTACTAACCAGGAAAGGTGGGGGGGGTGTTTGAGCGGGCGGGTTCAGATTGACATACACTGCCGACCATAGTGCCGGTGGTAAGCGTTACGAACGGCGGGTTATAAACTGCGGCTCCGGAAATCGTTAACCATTAACAAGCGCACCTGAGTTTTCATCATTAGAAATGCACTGTTGTGTGCGTAAGCGCAACTTCCAGGCCATAATTACGTATAGAATAACTGCCAGTTGGGCGTGTTGGTGTACACTCATGATGGTAAAGCGCTAAAGGAAACAGGCGCCGTGTCCTGTGTTATTCTTACGTCTCTGTTTCCTTTAGCGCTTCACCATCATGCATAATTACGTAGTCTGACTTCGAAAGGCATGACCAGGTAAAAGAAAGGAAGCAAAGCAAAAACAAGAACTGCATTTGTGTGTTCATATTTCGACATGACCAATGCAACATTAGTTGATGTAACATAATGAATATACAAGCAATATTGCCCTATGAGGGACGTATACTGCACGACGCAGAAGTGAACATACGATAATAGATAGCAAAAAGAAAAAAGAATAAAAAAAAAGACAAATCGTACTACACAGCAAATGGATTATAATATATTACTTCGAGCAAATTACCGAATACTTACACAGTGGCGCAGTCTTGAATGCGAAGCATTTCTTAGCACACCAAAGGCAATTTGACCGTATCTATCTATCTATCTATCTATCTATCTATCTATCTATCTATCTATCTATCTATCTATCTATCTATCTATCTATCTATCTATCTATCTATCTATCTATCTATCTATCTATCTATCTATCTATCTATCTATCTATCTATCTATCTATCTATCTATCTATCTATCTATCTATCTATCTATCTATCTATCTATCTATCTATCTATCCGCCTACGTCTGGGCGTTGCCATGGTCGTTTCATTAAGCTGATACACACCAAGATTGACACGGCATAACATGAGTGTATGACGACCATGAATGACTGGTCATGATATGAACGTCATGCTATGGATGTCGTGTACGTCATGACGTCCATGACAAAATGCCATCCTGATGTCATCGTGGCTGTTCCGTTACCTTGCTGTATACCAGAATGCGCATCACATGACGTGCGTGTGTGGCAAACACGACATGAATGTTCATGAGACATGCATGTCGTCTGTATGACGTAATAAATGACATAAATGATATAATGCAAACTTCGTGAAGCCGCCATGGTGTTTTCGTTAGCATGGTATGTATACCATAATGGGCAAGCATGCATTGCAAACATATGGTTGTGAATGACTCGAGATGGCATTCCAAGTTATGAATATGTCGCGTGCGGTGCTGGGCAGTATCGAAGATACATGAATCTTAGATACTATCTTAGATACTCTTTGGGCATCTCGTATCTGTACCGCTATACGTCTCCCAAAACGAGTATGTGTACCTGTATTTCCGATACATTCAGTAATATATCGTGCATCTTAAGATGCAAGATACTGTTGTAGAAACACCACCACGCGAAACAATAGCTGAACTCAGCTTCTCAAGCTGATACTGCTGCCACTAAGCCACCTGAATAAAACTAACGCCAGTGACATTCTTTTGTGTTGCCGCCAAAGTGCTTCAGAAAGCACAGGCGATTAGGTCTACTCGTCCCTATTGGTGGAGCAGTCACTTGATGGCGCGCCATCTCGACAAAAATAGGTGCGCGAACTTCTGCGCGCAGCAGACCCTTTGTTTTATCGATATCCGTTTGTCCGTTTGTTTACTGCAATAGGTATTTTGCAACGTGCTCCTAAATTCCTTCTCTGCATTATTCTTATCTTTTTGCTGTCTGCGTCATTGCTATTTGCATATCTATACTTCCGTGTGAGTTTAATGTTATGTTAAGGCGACGTTGAGCCCAAAGGCAAAATAATATGTGCGTGCCTAGAGTGTACAGTATCAAAGAAGAGAGAGAAAGGAAAGACAGGGAGGTTAACCAGAACAAGTCTCCGGTTTGCTTGCGATTTAGTAAGATAGCGAAATTGAGTTTGCATTATACTAATGGAAATTAAAGGAAAAAAATCTTACAGATGTTAGGAAGGGGATTCGAGAAACATAATATCAAGTGCCCCGTTTTTCTCATGAGCGCCCCCACGAGCCCTTTTATGCTATTTATTGCCAAAGCTTTTAGGGGTGCCGCATGTATCGTGTTTATGCAGGGTGCTTCACGTACCTGGAACCACATATTTACAAAAAAGTGGTTAACCTCAACTGAATAAAACCAAAGGACATGATTTAACTTCATGTGGCTCTCGGTGAGGCATTTTATATTGTTGCGCTTAATTTGTTAATTAACTAAGATGAATTATGGTACATTTGTGATATTCACTTTGGGGCCCAGTACGTTTCGTTACGTTGTAGAGAGCATTCTAAAATGATCCATCCAATTTTTTTCGTAGAAACGTGCATGTCGCGTAGACATGTTGCGTAGAGCCGGAGAAATATGACCATGTTACTGCCTTCGTGCGTTACCGTACTGCAGCGCTCTCAAGCGTGTTTCGGCTCTAGACATCGGCTTCAGAGGGCGTCAACATTTCTTACGACCGCACACGGCAAGCAAACCCCATCGTCTCTGAGGAGCGATAGGCTGATTGTCCGCGCGCCGGTTGTTTTGCTCGAAGCTCGTGTGAGAGCGCTGCAGCACGGTAGCGCGTGAGCGCAGTCGCGTGGTTTTATTTCATATTTCGCGGGCTTTCTTGAAAAGCCGAAAAATATTCACCACGCAGCATGGGCGTCGCAAAAAAAAGAAGAAATTGGATCGGTCCTTTTTAAATGCGCTCAACGGCGTGAGGAAGCGCACTTGGCCCTAAGTGAACATTAACAAATGTTACATAATTGACCTTAGTTAATTAACTAGTTCAGCGCAATATAAAATATATCACAACGTGCGCCACATGACGGCAAATCATATGCCGTTGCTTTCAGTCAGTCGCAGTTAACCATTTGTTTTTTTTTAAATATTTGGTTCTAATTACGTGAAAAACCCTGCATGCTTATTCACTGTGATTGTTTAATATGGAATCGCCTTGCTATTTGACTTGGACAAATTCGTTTTCCTTTTTTAAGCCCCCATAAAGTTTTTTTTACTTTACAAATCAGCAGGTAAGCAGAGGTAGAAGTGGCAATAGTGTGAATAGCAGCGGTAACCTGCGACGCTTTGTGCCACTACAATACGTCTGCGACATTACTGGGCGGCACAAGTTCTCTAGGATAAAAGAAAAGGAAAAGATTGCATGTTAGCGAATATGCTGCTAACGAACACTTTACGCCAGCAGGTAAGTAAAATATGAAAAATCACTGCAGTTCTATGTCCTCAACGAATTGTGAGCGCTGACTCTGCAGTCATCGTCTTCACATGATGCATCACAAAAAATATCGCTACCAGCATTGTTGCTGCTCTACACTTGTCGGGTGATCCGGTATTACGAAAAAGCCACAGTTTCGCCTCAAGGGCGAAGCAATGAATGCGATAGCAAGAAATTAGAATGTCACAGGAAGAACGTCAAGCAGCTAGAAACTCCTGCGCGCTGCTCAAGCACAAAAAGGACGTAGGAAAAGAAAACACACGTGGCGAGTGCTAACAACTGTCACAGCTCGACACTTGCAGCACGCTGCTCAAACACAAAGAAGGAAGCACGAAAAGAACGCGCATGTGTACATAGGACGAGCGCCAACTGTCGCAGTTGTTACTTCAACTAACCCCTACTTTGGCTCTCGTAGCTATAGCAGATCCCTCCTTTCGCAAACGCGGCCGCTGCAGCGAGCACAGTGACCTTCGTGTGGTTTTTAGCTTCAACGCAAACGTTGCGGTGAAAGCACGAGACGTATAAAACTCCCCCTCAAGAGCTAATCGCGCGAACACGGTCGACCACGCCCTGTATGCCAAAGTACGAGTCGAAGGCGGACATCCCAACTCCGGCGAAACACTAGAGAGTTTGAGAATTGGGTACCCAAGAAGTTTGCAAGCCGCCAGGGCCACACGCGCAGAACGCAAGCCACTCTCGGACTCTTGCGCTCGCGTTGTCCCAAGACCCTGCAGCGCCTTCCATTGGGCAGCAAAAAAAAAAAAGAGAAGAAAAAAAGAAAGAGAAACTACAGAGCGCCTGACCTCAAGAGAAGAAAATAAACATGGCGCTTGGCAGTGGCACGACCTGAAGCCACGGCTCGCGTTCCCTGCGGGCGTCGATTCTGGTCACTTGCCCCGCCACGGTGGTCTAGTGGTTATGGCGCTCGACTGCTGACCCGAAGGTCGCGGGATCGAATCCCGGCCGCGGCGGCTGCATTTTCGATGGAGGCGGAAACGTTTGAGGCCCGTGTACTTAGATTTAGGTGCACGTTAAAGAACCCCAGGTGGTCGAAATTTCCGGAGCCCTCCACTACGGCGTCTCTCATAATCATATCGTGGTTTTGGGACGTTAAACCCCATATATTATTATTATTCTAGTCACTAAGATAAAACTTCACTTGGCTGGTACATATTCTTGAGGCTAAAATTACAGCGCAAACGCACTTCTTTGTCCTTCTTACTTCTTCTTTACTTCTTTGTCCCTGCACCCATCTGAATATTATTTCATGTCTTCGCGTATTTGATACACTGTCATCCTTACTACACGTTTTGGTTCAGGGCTATTGTTATGTGCGCATGTGCGGTAAGGTTGCCTTGGGCTTATATATACATTGGCGTATGAAAGAATAAAGCAGTTGTTAGTCAACGCTTGTGTCGTACGTTTCTTTTCTTCGTGTGTGTCTTGTGCGTTTGCGCTGTAACTTTAGCCTCAGGATTCTGGTCGCGGTGTAACATATATACTATGATTCTGGTTCAGCCGTCTCGTTTCTTCTATCCTATGACATAAGTATACAAGACCCAAAGCGTTCCCACTAACTCGCGCCACCACGAGCCACGGGACGCTCTTCTTTTTCCCTCGCCAACAGGCCACGAGTGGCGTGGCGCTACAACCCCAAAATGGAAAACTAGCGTGGGTCGCCAGCGATACCACGCAAACGCAGTGCGGGCAGCTGTGCAGCATGGCCCACGTCTCGCATAATTTCAATTTCGCCACATGTGGCATCCCGTGCGTTTCACTCAACGGCGCGTGCGTTTGTATTCTGCTGTTAATACCCTGGAGAACGAATGAGGCATGGCGTAGTTGCCAAAGGCAGCGAGCTGCGTAGCGAAGGGTCGCAGGTTCGAAACCGCGGATGAGCGCTTCGGAAGTTTTAAAATTTTTATTTGTGGCTTTCATTTATATATACATACAAATACATATCCGGGACATGACCGCGACGGCGACGGCAAAAATCAGCCGAAATTGTCCATATATTTGCTATTGCAATAAAACGGTAATACGCTTACGGACAAGATAGGACTGCACAGCGGTATTCGCGCCATCGCGTGGAGGCTTCCTAATGACAAACTGGTCCTCAAGTAGAGCAGCGACACCCCGACACCCATCAATTACAAAAGCGTCAAGCAAAGTCCACTGACAGCGCTATCATGTTAAGCAGCCAAACAAATCCCAAGTGTTTCGGAATTAAACTATAGTATGGTTTGAGCAAGGAAAACAGAATTTTGAGAATACAAACAGATATTTCATTAAATTTAAACAAAGTTGACCGCAGTTAAGAAATTTTCAAGTAAACACTTTTGTACATATGCATTTGCTGCTTCATTATATAGATCTATCAATGAAATCACGCAGCACTTCTACCTAGGCAGGAGGGTCTACCCCCCTCCTCACAGAAAACTACACAGAGCCCAGGCCATGACGCTTAGACTCCTGCAGACTGATTCATATCCAAATCTGGCCTTATTTCCCAAAATTTACCCGGATACTTACACTAGCAGCTCGTGTCCCCTTTGTGGGGAAATAGCTAACTTAGAGCATTTGCTCTGGCGATGCCCCTCGTTACTGGGCAGTGAACAAGCCGACCCAGCCAAGTGGAGCTCCGCCATCAGAAGCCCCAACAAGGGGGATCAGCTTTGGGCCGTCCAGAGAGCCCACGATGCGGCGGTCAGGCTAAGCCTGCCCGTCCCAACGTGGGAGAAGCCCATCTTAAGATACAATTGGGAAGTATCGTATCGGATACAATAATTCCGGAAGTATCTTATATCTCTGTCTCAAATACTTCTTGCCCGAGTATCTTGTATCGTATCGTGATACAATTTCAAAGTATATTTGCCCAGCCCTGGTCGCGTGCACCTCTCCTGGATAAAACGGACGTCTGAGCTGGAACGTGACTACCAACGTTATGTAGGACTAAACACCGCCCTTTAGGCGTCACGGTGTAGTCGACATGCCTGGTAAGCCCACGTCGCGTACACCACAACAATCCAATTTACACAAAGACGTCGATCCGCCTAGTAATGCTTGTCTAAAAGCCAAACAATGCGGCATATGCAGCTCCTAGCTGACTGCTTTGCATAAGATCGATTCCCACAGTGCATGGGATCTAACGAATTTTTTTCGGGCCTGCAGTCTGCATACCGGTGGGTGCCTACTTATTGGGTAAATAAATGAAATCATCGACATCAGTTTCTATAGCGTGGCTATAGCCGTGGAACACATATGCGCCTGCGCATATGTGTGCCACGATGTAGAACGTAGTTGCTAATCAGAAGTAATTGAAACTTTCCTCCTAAACGTTTCTGGTTGGGGGAGAGCGTACGAGGCATACGCATACGCGCACTAAGGTACCGGCAGTGGCTGCCTTGAAGGAGATAAGACCACTTGTGGAAACGCTGGCGCTAGCGGCACCCCCTGTTCATGGATTTTTCATCTTTCCAAGCCTCCATCTTCTCCTGAACTTCGGCCTTGCTGAGAAAAAAAAATTACACAATCTCCCGCTAAAGGGGCCCATGAGGCGATGCGAAGCCGGAGCATTTGCACGATCGCGTTCTGTTGGCGTTCGTTGGGCATGCTACCGACCTCGGATTGTTATTAACGGTGTTATTAACGTTGTATTAATGGTGTTATTAACGTTGTAGACGAAGGTGAAACGGTTAACGAAGGTCTTTATTGAGCAGCGTCTAGTACTTGAGGTGTGCACCTTGCTTTGATGAGGATGGCTTTGTGGTCGCTGAAGTGAACCGTGAGGGGATTTTGGTGCAGTGGGTGGATTTTGTAATTGGTGAAGACGTGATCAATGCATGTGCCGTGAATGGTAGTTCGCTGCCCTTCGCTTTGCAGCTTTGGCTTGAGTGGACGCAATTGGGCTGATGCTGACGCGTGCTTGCGTCAGCCCACTCACTGACGGGACTGTTGCTTCCATCACGCTTCATCGGAAGCACCAATGTATGCAAACGGAGTCAACCAAAGCAAGCGCTGCACTGAACGCGCGCTGCGCTCTAACTGCTTAGAGGAGGAGAATAGCGCAGAGAGTAGCGCATGCGCTGCGAAAGCAAAAGCGAGAACGCAGGAGAACCACAAGCAGGTGCTGGTAGAGAAGTGGAGAGAGTAGCGCGCAGCTGTCGGAGAGAGGGAAGGAGGAGAGGCGCGCATGCGTAGTGTGAGTGCGGACTACCACGGCGCGTGCGGATTACCACGCCGCCTTACATACCCATACATGCTTTAAGTACGCTCCCCGATCACAAAAACCCCTTCTGAGCTACCACTCCTTCCATTCCAAGGTAATAAAAAACGGAGTGGCCACATCCTGTCTAAAATCCGCTGTTACCAAGTCGTGTCATCATTTGGCATAGGAGAGTTTCAGGGAGCAGGTTATTAGGCTAAAACACGCCGGCTTTCCCGAGTCTGTTTTGCAGGAAAGTTGCAGGCGCCTTATTAAGCACATGAAAGGCAGCCAAGATCAACAGCAGGAACAGGAACGGGGCAGAGTAGCGGTGATACCCTACGTACATGCGCTGTCACACCGAATTAAAAAGACTGCCCATAGGTATGGGCTAAATGTTGTTTTCACGGCCAAGACAAAACTAGCCAAGCTGTGCCCCATGGTTAAGAAGAAGCTGGAAGATGTTTAACCTTGTTTACTGTCTTCCTCTCACGTGCGGACGAGTGTACGTGTGGCAGACTGGTCGCTGCATAAATATTCGCCTAAGGGAGCACCAGTCATCTTTAAAGGGCAGGCCGCTAACGCATTTGGCCTTACACTGTGCAAAGTGTGGATGCGAGGCGCGCTTTTCAAATAAAAATCATTTTGTTTAAGCACCATGATCGCACCGCACGAGAGATCGCGGAGGCATTTCACATCAACATTAGGCAATCATCCTGTATCAGCCACCCGTCAGTGACAATTTTCGAAAAAGAAGTGTCACTGCTAAAGCGGATAATGAACACATGAGATACGGTACGATGACATGGATTTGAAATTACGACGGTGCGCATGGGCAGAGGGTGACTACTTTAATATATAAAATGTTCCTTTTCTGAATAAAACCTTCAGTTGATAGTAGCGCTGGTGGTGTACCCTTCTTTTCTGTGTCCGTGTGTCAGTGTGCGCCAAAAATAAGTTACGATGCTCTCTTCTGTCCTCTCTTGGTTGTTCCGTTGCTAAGAATTGTAATCATGTTATACCAACACGCCCAATCCTACACTCTTGTGCGTTATACTAAGCCATCTCGATGGCACCTGTGGGACTCGATCGTAAGTAAAAAGCGAGTTAAATATCGGAAGCTCTCTGCTAAAATCTTCACTCATGTACAAAATAAGCCTGTTTCTGAAGTTTACACCGTACTCGAAGATTTGCCGCCCGTTTAACACACTCTTAAATCATCTACGCGTACACACCTCACTCTTTGTATCGCATGAAACGATGGACGTCCCGACAGTACAAGCACTGCGATAATCCTGGCGCATCATGGTAGTATAGCATCATAGATTGTCCTCAATACGAACAACAGCGTATTCAACTGCGTGATCGCTTGAACGTACGATGAACGACGTCTCACACTGAGCAAAGTGCTTGGACCGTTTCCACTCCCTGAAAACCAGGCGCGTGCAGCGCTAGTCGCGATTTTTCAAGCGACGACGCAAAAGAATCTCTTTCGCAGGAATTCCGGTGTCGGCGACGATGTATGCAAAGGCCAAAAATCAAGGGTTCGAACCGGAATAGAACAAAGGCATTCTGCGTGGCAGTCAGGTATTCTACCACAGAGCCACATCGGTACTTTAAACTGCCTCAGGAAAACCCCTATACAGGCGTCATGTAGGACGAGAAGTCCCGTTTCCAGATGCGTAGAATCGCACGAGCTGGCGTCACACCATGCGAATTGCGCAACGAGTGGGTGGTTTAAAGGACCACTCATTACAAAGCGCTCAGCCCTTATTAATGATCATCATCAGTAACAGCAGCAACAAAGTGTGCAGCTGCGTAGGTGCAGCTATTGCCCTACGGACGTGCAGTGGGTGGTTCGTTACTTCGCAAAATGATGAATTATGGCGTATTGGGCACTTCGCAACTGTTCTTGCAGTAGGCACCCTATAGAAAGTTTACAACGGTCAATGTGACGTGCACAGAGGTTCCTTACCTCAAGGCAGAGTTGAGGTGTACACCGAGAATCGATACGTGGCAAGCAAATGAGAAGGCGATGCGAACAGGGCCGATTAAGCAATGGCGTTTTACTCTTACATGCGAAGCGTTTCCAAGTTTTTTAGTGGACACAATTAGGGGTGTGCCAATATTCGAGTTTCGAATTAGAATCGAATAGTACCTAATCGAATAATTCGATTAGACTTTCGAACAGCTAGTATTCGTAGTTTCGAATAATTCGATAGGACGAATATCTAAAACGCGACAAAGGCCAATGGTGCAACTTGGTTAGGGTGGGGTGGCAAAAACTAACGCTAACGTCGTTACAGTAGGCCTTTTGTTAAAACTTTCACTGACATCCTGGTTCAAAAGCGAGCGCATGCTGAGCTTAAATGAGATTATGTCATTTCCGCACGTAGAAAACACATGAGAAAACTGTCAAGCCCTTCACAACTTCGTTCCCGAAACGAAAGCACGGATTTCTTGCGTAGTTCGGTCATGTATGCCGCAAGCGCCGTAAAACGTCCTGACTCTGGCCTGCGAAATCCTCGGTCATTGTCTTTGTATGTAAATGTAAAAATTTGTTCACACTGGGCAGTCGCCACTGCCGCACCGAACCACTCGTTCAGAAACTTCCATCGTTTGGCACGCAGTTAAAACGCTGCTGGGAGCGGGCGCCCGAAGATTCTTGGGCCCGGAACACCCATGGCGATGAAGCACAACATTACCGTTGTCAGATGAGCCGTATTGCGCGGCCATGGAGAAAAATCTAGCTACCGTACCGTCTCTGTTATTCGTTAGGAGGTTTGGAGTGGCGCTGCTGACTGGAATGGCGGCTCTTCTATCAACATGCTTGCGCGCCCATAAAAACTGAAACAAAAGCCACTCTCGAACATGTGCGTAATAAAACTGTCGGCACGCCGTAGCGTCCCTGATTATTCCTTTGTCTTGCCGTAACTGGCGGTACAATAATAATATCTGGGGTTTAACGTCCCAAAACCACCATATGATTATGAGAGACGCCGTAGTGGAGGACTCCGGAAATTTCGACCACCTGGGGTTCTTTAACGTGCACCTAAATCGTAACTGGCGGTACACATTTCGTGTAAATATACTGTTCGATATTTGATTCAATATCCGATATATTTGGCCACTATTCGGCACTATTCGATTCGAATTTGATTCGAGGTGAAATTTCCCTATTCGCACACCACTAGACACAAACCTAATGAACTGTTTGTAACTGACCTGAATTTTCTTGTGTGGTCATATCCGCTATAGTGGCGATGGTATGCGGCAGAGTAACACTGCAACATTGCGCGTCAGTCGTACGTAAGTTATCGGTGTAACGATGTAGTCGCCGTCGGGAACTGCAGGGGTCGATGACAAACACACGTACGTGACGGCTCGAGGTGGCAGGCGAACAAAAGTGGTTGGGCTCAAGCGGCTGACGGGCTTTTCACAGTTATCGGAGAGAAGGGAATGGTCGAGGCTGAGTGTACCAGAAGAACAATCAATTAAGGCCGAGTGTGTCGAAATGAAATCAAGGCGAAGTAAGAGGTCATGAGTGCAAAGAGCAAGGACGGCAGTAAGGACCACGGTATGACGACCGGCAATGCTGCCACGGACGGTGCACATTCCTAAGGCTTCAACAGACCCGCCATCGGCAACACGTATTCCCTATGTCGTAAACGGCGTCATAATCTTATGCAAACGGCGGCGTAGAGGAGCGCTGATGATAGATAGATAGATAGATAGATAGATAGATAGATAGATAGATAGATAGATAGATAGATAGATAGATAGATAGATAGATAGATAGATAGATAGATAGATAGATAGATAGATAGATAGATAGATAGATAGATAGATAGATAGATAGATAGATAGATAGATAGATAGATAGATAGATAGATAAGGAAATGTAAGATTAACCAGACGCCAGTCCAGTCGCTATCGTTGCTAACCTTGATCGTGAGAAGGGGGCAAAGGGACGACAAAAAAAATAAATAAAGGATCAACATTGGTGTCCGGAGGTGCACATCACAACTACAAAGCACCAGTGCTCCACTCGAAGCATAAATGGAGCTATAACCTATACTGCACAACTCCAGAGTAATTTTGATTATCTTGGGCTCTTTAATATGTGCCTAAACATATAAGTACGCAAGTAGCTGTGCATTATATTCAAGATGGCTAAGGCTGAAAATCAAATGCCCGACCTCGTGCATAACAGCAGAACGCAAATGCCTACGGACGCTGCTTCGTACGGTTACAGCAAAACAATAAATCTCGCTTGAAGTTCGTCTCATTCGTCAATCTGCTTTTAACTCAAGCATCCGCTGCTCTTAGCCTCTTTTGCCTACAATGCGCTGGCTCAGGGTACAACACGCGACGTGATTGTGTGTCCCGTCGATGTGCTCTGACCAAGCTTGTGTCTCAAGAGTCGGAGACTGATCAAAGTGAACTCGAAAAGCCCCCAAACCTTCGAAACTAAAAGTAAACGAGAAGCACTATGACATGAGGCTATTCAAATAGTACTGCTAATTTCATAATGTGTCTGTCTCAGTCCACCTGACTGTGTATGTACGTGTGTGTGTGTGTGCGTGCGTGCGGTTTTGCATTCATTCCTTGCGAAACCCAAAAAAATTCAGCAACTATACTGACGCGTGGAAGAGGCCAATCTTTCCCGAGTAGATAATGTTGAGCAACAAAAAAAACGATCTGACCAGTTTTGTTGTCTAGACTACCGTTGTCGAGTCGATATCGCACACCTGGAAAACCTCGCGAACGCGACACCGCTGGACCACCGCTGGTCGGGCCAGCGAGCACTCAACGGTGGCTGGCGCTGCGGCGTGCCACAAAGTGGCGGCTCGCGGCCAGCGCTCAACCCGTGCGGCGCCCAACCGGCAGCCAAATGAGAAGCGTAAAAATAGGCGAGACAGCAAAAGAGCAGCATTGTCTGAACGGCGTCTCGGACCGATATCCATCCTCCCTCTCCGTTGTCCGGCCGCGAGGCGCGGCCCGCGCCCGCCGCTGTCGAAAACCAGTTGGCTATCGGGTGCGTCCAGAGCGAGGGGGTCGGCTCGTTTGATTATTGCTGCTGCCCGGTGCGGTCATATCTTGAAAAGCGAGAGGAAGTGACAGGAATTAGAGCAGAATTCAGCGCACCGAGGAGGAGTATACGCACGCACTCATTATTAAGTGCATCCAACCTTCCGGCATTCCGGCCGTATATAAAAGGCGGCCCCTCCGCCATCACCAGCAACAGTTCAGCTCTTGAGTGCACAGCCGAGAACGCAGAACCGACCATGAAGGCCATGGTAAGCGCCACCTGCTGCTCGCTATAACGCCGTATAGCTGACGGTGTGTGGTCGCTGGACTCGTGCGCCGAGCCGAGCACCCGCCGACGCCAAAGCCGCCGCGGGGATATCGGCTCGGTGCCGGAGCCCGAGCTTGCCCTTTTTACCCCTGCCGCCTTACTAATGTTTAGTAGCACGCAAGTAGCATATTTCACAAGGTTTGGTTTCTAACGTCGCACTCGGGACTCCATCAGTGACAAAGAAGAGCAAGACGAAACATTAGCAGTACGTATAAGAGGCTGAAAATGCGGAAGCAGTTGAAAAAAAAAAAAATGTGAGAAAAAAAACAACAGTCAAGCGAGAAAAGTAAACGAGAAAGTTCGTGAAAGTCCACCAACAAAAGGCATGCAAGATGCTTCTACTCAATGGAACTGATACTTTCTCGGCTAATTGGCTTGCGCCGCCATTCAGAAAAAGAAAAAAAGATCGCATGAAGTGAAGCTCCTGTCAGGCGCCCAAATGGGCACGTAACTATCAAACCAGTTTTTTTGTTTGTTTGCTTTAAGGTATTGCTTGGAACCTGTTGTATCTGGCTTGCATTCGCAATTGTCATTGTAGCAGGCAATCTTTCTTCGCGATTCTAATTGCGTAACAGTCCCAATGTGACTTTCTTGATGACTATGGGCTGGCGCGCATTGCTTTTTACAATCGACAAACGACGAACCTTGCTCCCAAGTTCGCCCTGCGACTGTTTTCCAATGGCCAAATGCGACACCCATACCTTTAATCCGTTACTCGATAGTATGGAAGATGCTGTTTTAAAGGATTGCCACTGAGATATTCCAGGCCTTGTAAAGTAAGTGTAATAGCTAAATAAATTAGTTTGTTGGGTCACCGTACGAACAATCAATGTAACAAATAATAATTTCCGGCATCCTCGTCAGCTGTAGGCAGCGGTATCTCAGCAGCTTTTCCAGATGAAGGCATTAGCAACAGACACACCGGCGCACACTACGTTCGACTGGGCATGCAATATCTTTTAATACATTATAAAGTGTACCTGGTCCTTTATACACGTTACTTGAGTTCATTCATAGTATTTCGAGCCACAACGTCCACGTGCAGCAATACATGGGAGAAAAATTGAACAGATCTGAGGGGATGCCGTTCATAAGATTGGTATATACAGTCTTGACACCCTGACTGCTTGTCTGAGAACTTGCGTACGGCCAGGCCGCGATTTCAGAACGGCAGTGAGCATTTAAAATCATCTTTCAAGCTGTCACGTGTGCGCGAAGAAGATAAGGATCGCGGGCCCCTATACGATTACGGAGGACGCTCCTTTTTCCCGCAGCTGGCTTCCCTGTTCGTGAGCGCCCTGGTCGGCGTCTCTATGGCCGGCCTTGTCGGATACGGCGGTGGCTACGGTGGTGGCTACGGCGGCGGCTACGGTGGAGGCCACGGCGGAGGACTCCTTGTCCTTGGTGGCTACGGCGGCGGAGGATACGGTGGCGGAGGATACGGTGGTGGAGGATACGGTGGCGGTTATGGCAAATCCCTTCCTGGCCCATCCTTCCTCATTAAGAGCGTGCACCACGTGAGCAAGGTCAGCCACGGAGGGCCCATCCTGGCTAACTACGACCTCGGAGTGGCCTACGGTGGCGGATACGGCGGAGGTTACGGAGGGGGCTTCGGATTCGGAGGCGGTTACGGCGGCTACGGCGGTTACGGAGGTTACGGAGGTTACGGTCTCGGCTACGGCCACAAGGGCTGAAGTTAGGGCCTCTTCACTCGTAGCCAAAACACGGACGCAGAGCACGCAGCAGTAGTCTGACCGAAAGATGATCTTACATTTGCAACAACGTTCATTTGAATAATGCAGCCTATGCCGCAAGAACTACATAAACCACGTATAAGCAGACGAAATTAGACAAAAAAAGATAGACATCAAGAAACAAGAATCTCACCAGAGAAGTGTGGACGCAACCAGCATGAGTGAGTGTATATGAAGCCTGCTCAGTCGGTGGAAAGCGAGTGTATCTAGTGGAAGAATCACCCTCATCCCGAAGCCTGCGGACGGTGTTGGCTCTTGCGATGTATATTTTGTACAAATGAGATCACACCGCTAATAAAACAGATGTACAGGAAACACTCCATGTTTTCTTTTTTCTTCTCTGTCTATACCCGCAAGCAACGCCGCGTAGTACATCATGTAGAGCGGATGCTACGTGAGATACGTCTTTCCCGATAATTGCACGTTTAGTGTGCACAAAACGATACCGCAGGAGAGGCGTATAAAAAAGCAATACTGATATGGAATGTTTTACGAGTCTACTAATAATACGTGAAATAGAGCGTTTTCGGATCAACGATTCGTAAAATGGTTCCATTGGTTGAAGTAAAGGATAAAAATTATGAGATGTACTAGAAGTTTGTTGTAAACAGGGCGGGTTAATTGGCCAGCGACGTAACATACCCCTTCAAACGTGGCGACAGCATTCAGGACATTCATATTTAAACACTGACAGCTTCGCTCAATTCGCGCGTTGTTGGACCCTCGCGCTTGTTTTCAGAACTGGAGTGTGTCGTGGGAGCACATTTAGCAGTGGTTGCCATAGTTATACATCTCGCGACTTTGCTGCCTTCACTGCACTAAAGTAGCAAAAGGCACGACGTTTCATTAAGTCTTCGCATCAATTTTCACTCCCAATTGAAGGTTAAAAAACATGATATGGAGCATGGACAAAAGTGACACGCCCACCCATGTCTACTCACCGGCGCATTGAGACCCGTGATCCTGATTAGACAGCCCGTTACTCACTTCTTTAGATGCACACAGAATAAATATTCGTAAATAGCGGTGGGACGGCAAGGTGGAGGGTTGCTGCCTTTGCTCTTATTATAATGTGTCATCAAACAAAACGTATATATATATATATATATATACTCACTTGCGAAGTGCTTGAGCAGTGTGCTTGATTTGGCTGGTTTGTGCATAGTAGACGAAGAATAAAACAGCGTTAACGAGGGTTTGTTATTCGCCGTTTGCTAAGTGCTCCTTCCGCAATATTTAGTGAAGCGTGGTGTTACGCAGGATTTAGCGGTACGACGCATGTATGTAGCCGAACTCGACCGAATCTACTGCACTGGTGGCACAGCATATAGAAACGCTCTGCGGTTAATCCCTCAGTTAATCTTCCATAAGATCGCGAGCACGCTGATAAAGGCAATAATATCGCTATTTGCACGGGCAAGGATGACATTGTGGGAAGAGTACACGATGACCTCAGCACTTTTTGCTTGCGAAGTAATCCGCATTCAGAACGCAATAATAATAACAATATCTGGAGTTTAACGTCCCAAAACCACGATAAGATTATGAGAGACGCCGTAGTGGAGGGCTCCAGAAATTTCGACCACCTGGGGTTCTTTAACGTGCACCTAAATCTAAGTACACGGGCCTCAAACATTTTCGCCTCCATCGAAAATGCAGCCGCAGCGGCCGGGATTCGATCCCGCGACCTTCGGGTCAGCAGTCGAGCGCCATAACCACTAGACCACCGTGGCGGGGCCCATTCAGAACGCAGTTATAAAGGTATGTTAACAGCGTATATACGTTGTCCTAGACTATGACGTCACGCATACATAGTTACCTGTATACCGTTGTCTACTGTGAAACTTGCTATTTCGCACAGGCATTAGTGGCTATATTGGTCTCGAGTTTTTTATCGCCTTTAGGAAGACTTCCAAAACGACAGATAACTGTGACCACCAACCGAATTGAACTGGCTTTTGTTTGCTTTTTTTTTGCGCTAATCGTAAACGTGACAGAAGTGACTCGATAAGCACTAGCAAGAAATTGCCTTTTTTTTATCCTGCCCTTGCGCCTACGTGCCGGCTATGTCATGGGTTTCTTCTTTACAAACGTGAAGGTCGTCTATAAGAAACTATAAAGGACTCCACGCATCAGTCAAATGATACGTCTACTTGGAAGCATCAATAGCGCAGGGAGCTGAAAATTTTGTAACAGCAGCTCGTTAACGACCATCGTGTCAGATACGATGAGTCGCAGAGTGAGACGCTGCCAGCACATCTGCAGCGTAATAACTTCAGCAGCATTTTTCCTTCTGACACACGAAAAGTATAGAATTCACAAACCTGCTTTACCTGTTATTCGCACCAAAATATTAATGTAGCTTTACTTTAGAACGCGTTTAAACGAAAGTGCAGTAGTCACGCGTAGTGCTGGAGCTGGTAAATAAACGGGCGTGGTGTCCAAGCGAGAGTTGCTATATACATATACACACACATATACTATATATTTGTGTGTTTCCACGTAAGGTCGAACAAACGATGGCTGGTCGACCTCTTAAATTTATTTCAAAATTTCTATAGGCAAGGAAGAGCCCTGCAAAGACTGAGGCTAATGGTAAATTAAACATTCCTTGTTGCCCAAAGTTTCTTTGTATCACTTCCGGTTGAAATGCCGTCACACAATCGCTTTGGCTAAAGGCAAGTCCCGTGTTTAACGCGACGTTGGACGTGGGCGGTCTCGGCTGTTCTTTCCAATTTTTTTTTTTACCTTTTGAGGAATGCTCGCTGCAGCGGATAACTATCGCATGTAACTGAGGTGGGTCGTTGGATTCGGGTTATGATGAAATATATCCTGACGGACTCTACAATAATTGTATCATTATAGTTCGTCATTAACAATTAATTGCTGTAATACACGTAATTTATGCTACTTGCTTTAAATTCTACTTGCATTCATCTTGCTGTAAATTTGTTCTCCAGAACCTTGCCATAAATTATGGTACATTTTCATGCATTCATAGACAGTCGATCATAATGCGTGTCGCAAAGGGATATTATTGCCTGATGATGGAAAGAAGAGATCCGCAATTTGTTTTGCCGCCAAAAATTTTTTCGAAGCACAGGAAATCAATAATGACGAAGAGGTGGAGTGGAGCGCTCATCCGCTCTGCTGTTTTGGCCAACTTTCGTTATGAATTGCACAAAATATATTAAAGTTCGGTAGCTGAAATTTCTTTAACTAAATATATGCATGTTTTTGCTTCTGCTCAGGTATTTTTAGTTTTTATGTGTAGTGTAGATGTTTTTATAAAAAACCTCGAAATTGGCCCAGAAAACGTTATTTTCTTTACTTTGAAGGTTTTTATCTCAAAAATGCCTTGTAGGAGAGCGACGAAAATTCCGCATTACATTCTTCGCATGCTTATCTACCGAACTGCCGAATCTTATATTTATATACCTTTTCAGTAAAGAGATATGATCGGGCCAAGTTCAAGAAAACACCGAACAATAGAAACTTCTGACAATAAAAAAAAAAACCATTTTCTATATTTCTTAAACTTTGTCCACTTATTGTCCTCCACATCGGCGTTCACAATCATTGAAAACATGTTGCATAATGTCGTTGCACTAATAGTTACGACCCCTCCAATGAGACCCTTAGGCAAGGATTGGCAATTCCGACTTCTTGCGCAGCAAGTGTATAAAATGCAGGCCGGATTGAATTTCTTTTTATTAAAAGGCCAGCAGGTACCGAAAAAGGTGTCGTCGGCACTGAAGACGTTAATTTTGAAATTATTTGGTCACTGCAGCGGCCTCGAGCGCGGGGCTACCGATGAGGCGCGCGTGCACCCGAGATGCACGGCACAGTGAGAGCTCGTTTTCGCGTCCTTAAACCGATTGAGTTCGAAACAGCAACACCTCTCGGGTGACTTGAACTCACGTGCACCGGTAGTCGCAGTGGTCTGGTAAATGACGTCGATTTCTTTTTTAGGGGGCATAAGAATGTCATCGTTAAACTGTGCGTTCCGTGAAAATCTTTCATTGCAGTGGTAGCAAAAGCACGCGTAGCACAAGTAGTCCGTCTCACTGAGAGTCACTGATCTTTCGGGCGTTAAACGTTCCTTCAAAGCATTTATGTCTAGGTCAGTACCTCTGCGAAATATTGGCTTCATTGCGATAATTAAAGGAGTACTGACACGACTTTGAGACATCGCAAAAGGGACATTTTTTGCTTCGTTGGTATGCAGTGTCAACACTGTCCACACACTGGAGTCGGAGAACACGTATAAAATATTTTAATTTGACTTTGAAATTTTCATCGCTGAGCATCTGCAAGCCAGCCCCACTGCAAGGACATTATCCCGACGAGTCAAGACAGTTCCCCCGAGTTTGCGAGTTCTGCGTCCTGCATGCAGCCTAAATCGTAGAAATCACTGTCAGAGTCACTGGACGACAATTCACTCATCGTTGTTTATGTGCACCACGAGCAGATGACGGATTTGCCGCTAGTACGTCGCGAGTTTCTGTATATCCGTGACGTCACACTGCTATGAAACGACACTGAGAAGCCACCCCCTCGATATCGAAACCGAAAGTGTCTTTTTAGGGTGGCGCTAATTAAAATATATACGATGCATTCCCAGGAACTACAATAGTCGTTTTAGGTTTCTCGACACCTATTTTTATTTAGAGCAACAATCCGAAATTTTTTAATATTCGTGTCAGTACTCCTTTATTGTTCTTGTGCTTCGAAAGGTAGTCTCCACAATACACTCACTCAGAGCTATACTTTCTCGCCATGAGACGCACAGGAGGAGTAGAGCAAGAGCAAAGCGCAAGAACTATCTGCGCCGAATGAAGTGTGAACAGCGCACCGAACGCGCGGCCAGTTCAGGCCGTCTGCTTCCGACATCTAAGATAGGCAAGCGCATCCGGTTACCGGTAGTTTTACCTTTCTTTCCTTTGACACTCCATATTTTGCATTGACACTGGATCGCTACGTTAATGCTTTCCACTGATCGCAACTGGCGCAGCGCAGTTTCTCTGGCAGCAGTGTGCGTGAAGCGAGCGCTCATAGCATTTTCATCTTGCTTCCATCTCCACCGTGTTATCAGCGCCTAGCTGCGATGCGAACAGAGGGCGGATAGAATAGCGAAGCTCCAGTGCACGTGCGTTCAAGTCACCCGAGAGGTGTTGCTGTTTCGAACTCAAACGGTCTGAGGACGCGAAAACGAGCTCTCACTGCGCCGTCTCTTACAACGAGCATCTCGCATGCGCGCGCGCCTGCTAGGTAGCCCCGCGCTCGTGGCCGCTGCAGTGATCAAATAATTTCAAAATTAACGTCTTCAGTGCCGGCAACACCTTTTTCGGTACTGCTGGCCTTTTAATAAAAAGAAATTTAATCCTGCCTGCATTTTATACACTTGCTGGGCAAGAAGTCGGAATTGCCAATCCTTGCCTAAGGGTCTCATAGGAGGGGCCGTAACTAATAGTGCAACGACATTATGCAACATGTTTTTAATGATTGTGAAAGCTGATGTGGAGGAGAATAAGTGGACAAAGTTTGAGAAATGTAAAAAATGTTTTTTTTTAACTGTCAGAATTTTCCATTGTTCGGTGTTTTCTTGACCTTAGCCCGATCATATCTCTTTACTGAAACATTGTATAAATATAAGAGTCGGCAGTTTGGTAGATAAGTATGCGAAGAACGTAATGCGGAATTTTTGTCGCTCTGCTACAAGGCTTTTTTGAGATAAAGACGTTCAAAGTAAAGAAAATAACGTTTCCTAGGCCGATTTTGAGGTTTTTTATCAAAACATCTACACTACACATAAAAACTAAAAATACCTGAGCAGAAGCAAAAACATGCATATATTTAGTTAAAGAAATTTCAGCTACCGAACTTTAATATATTTTGTGCAATTCATAATGAAAGTTGGCCAAAACAGCAGAGCGGATGAGCGCTCCACTCCACCTCTTCGTGATTATTGATTGGCAGTGTCTTTTTTTTTTTTTTTTTATTTGCGACATAGACTTGCCCTTAAGGCATAATATTTGTTTTGTATATTTGTGTTAAATGTTAAATGTTAAACATTGGCAGTGTCTCCTTCCACCGGGTGGAAGGAGACGTTAGGTGGGCAAAGCGTTCGGTTCACCCATATAGCCGCTTAAAACCGGCTTGACTTGGCTTGAAGTGTATAAGTAGGTGGCGGCAGAGTAGCGTTCAGGCCCGTTTGTATGGCTTGCGTGGTGAGTGTTGGCAGAGAAGGCACACTACTGTACTGATGTTGATATTGAGCGTGAACTGTGTGCATTAACGAGAACTGTGTGTGTTGTAGAAGTCGTAGCAAATCGTTGCCGCTTTTGTTGCGATGTCCTCCGGTTCAGTGGACCACTGCCAAATCTATAAGCAATGATAACGAGCTGTACGAGCATGAGATAAAGGCCATATGTTACGTGATTTGTGAAATGTGTCTGTTTGACGCACAGCTTGTACTGTGGCGTACGTGTATGTGTGGTAAGTGCGTGCTCTGCGTGGCCCGTTTGTGTAGCTTGCGTGGTGGGTACTGGCAGGGGAGGCACGGCACTACGCACTACTGTACTGGTGTTGATATTGAGCGTGAACTGTGCGCATTAACGAGAACCACCTCTGACCGTAGGGACGTGATCGCGTTGTGTATGTTGTAGAAGTCGTAGCAAGTCGTTGCCGCTTTCGTTCCTGCGATGTTCAGTGGACCATTGCCAAAACGTTCAGTGGACCATTGCCAAATCTGTCAGATATGATAACGAGCTGTACGAGTATGAGATAAAGGCCATGAGTTACGTGATTTGTGAATGTCTGTCTGACGCACAGCTTGTACTGTGGCGGACATGTATGTGTGGTAAGTGCGTGCTTTGCGTGGATCGATCGCTTACAGTTGGAAAGTCATTTGGGCGAAGTGTACTTGAACCATCACTTTTATTTAACGATGCGTCTAGGGTTACGTCCAGACGTAACTGTAGCCGTCGCTATCGTTACGCCCAGACGTAACTGTCCACGGGGTCCACGGTGCAATTCTGCCTCCGTTGTTACGCGTCCTATGCGCAGACTAAAACAACTCCTTGCTGTTTTTAATCTACTCTCCCTGAGAATATTTGACGTAAGTTAGGGGTGGTCACCTTGTGGTCGGTGTGAAAGGTTAGACGTTTGCACCTATCCACTGTAACTGTAACGTTCAGCACGGCCGCTCGCTGAATTAAGCGGCCATACATTCAGTATCACTGTCGTATCACCGATTTACCAGCATCACTTATGTATTGAGACGTGCGTGGCTTGTTTTGCCGGACTGTTTCGCGTATCAGCAGCTCTGTTGTCGAGACAGACCAGCTGACGCACTTTAGGAAGACGTTAATTTCGGCCTCCGCCGGAGCCACGCTGCCTTCAGCCATCGTCTCGGGTGCTGCCTTTTCCTTAGCTTCGTTGAGGCGGTCAACCTCAGTTTGGGGCAATCACGGTTAGCGAAATGACTGCAGGTCTCCATCAAACTTGATGTAAGTACGGTTTGCGTGCCCGTGTTGATGTATCACACGTCCACTAGGGTTACGTCCATACAATAACAATCTGAACAGCTGCCCCGCGTGTGTACATATAAATGTCGTCTTTAGAAAGCCTCCTTCCGTCCAGTTATGTTGGTGCAGCCTACTTGGCCTACTCGCAACACATTGTTGCGAGATTGGGCTCACCGTCGCGGCGTTAGCAGTGTAGTATGGATGGGCGGTCGGCGGCACATATCCAATTAAGTGTTGCACATATCCAAGAAAGCGCGTTGACTACAGCCCAATGGTGGTATATACGCCCTCCATTGCCACATTAATGCACGAAGCCGTCCTAACGTTCCTATTACGTGTGTGAGAAGTGCAATCCGCCAATCAATGGGGTATTGGCCATCGGCGACAGTCGTGTTTTCCACTGTGCTCGATGTTTTTTTTTTTCTTGCTTTATTTGTACGTGCTTAGGTTGTGTTCTGCCCATACTACAATATAAATGGTGTTGTGCGACTGAACCAATATACTTCTTGCTGTAGCGGCTACAAAAAAAAAAGCCTGTATTTCTGTGTAATTATAGTTGAAGTGGAACTCTGTGCACTCTGCTTTTCTGTTTGCATGATTCCGTGTACCTCTCTAGAAGTGCGTGACTTGAGGTCTTTTTTACTGCTAACCGGCCTTTGCAGACTATAGTTCATGCTTGGTATCACAAGGATTTCTAAATCGCCAACACTTCACGAGATTGCGAACAGTCATTTACGAAAAGTCCTTAAAACACAGTTCTCTCCCGACTGACTGGAAAATGGCATCGGTTGCTCAATCTGGCCCGCGCAACGTTATCAATAACTACCGCCCCATTTCACTCACTTCTGTGTGCTGCAAAATTCTTGAACACGTTTTATATACCGCCATTGTTAAGCATATAGATAGCAATTCTTTATTGAACTCAAACCAGCACGGATTTAGACATGAACTATCGTGCGTCACACAACTGGTAGAGTTCACACATGTTTTAGCAGCAGCACTGGACGATAACTCTTCGGTTGATTGTATTTTCCTCGACTTTCAGAAGGCGTTCGACACCGTTTCGCACTACTTATTACTGCAAAAAACTGTCCAGCTTTGACATTAATCCCCAAGTTATTGCATGGGTTGCTGTATATTTACGTGAGAGGCGACAATGCGCAGTTGTAAACGGCGAACAGTCTGCAATAACTGATGTTACGTCAGGGGTGCCTCAGGGATCAGTACTGGGACCACTTCTTTTCTTACTTTATATCAATGAGATTAACGAAAACGTACAATATCATATTAGGCTATTTGCAGATGACTGCATATTATACCGCAAAATTCCCTCTGAAACTGACTGATCTGTGATCCAAAACGACTTATGTGCGATACACGCATGGTGTGAGCGATGGGAAATGAAACTGAAGCTTAAGAAAACGGTGTGCATGAGGTTCACCAGAAAAAAAAAAAAGTCCAGGTGAATTCGAATACACAATAAACTGCTCACCGGTAAAAATGGTGTGCGAATACAAATACCTAGGCGTTTACTTTTGCCCCTCTTTATCATGGCATCGGCATGTGGATTATACCGTAGGTAAAGCTTGTCGGAGTTTGGGATTTTTGCGACGAAATGCACGTGCATTTCCGCAGCAAACCCGGGAGTTATTATATAAAACATACGTAAGATCAGTGCTGGAATACGCGTGCTGCGTGTGGGACCCTTCAACAGCATCAAACAAAGAAAGATTAGAAAAAGTTCAGTCCATGGCGGCAAGATATGTGCTTAATATACCCATGTATGATAGACAGTTTAGTTCAACGGAATCTAAGGCGATATTAAAATGGAAGTCTCTGCAGCATGCGAAGAGCGTCATTTCGACTGAAGCTATTACACAGCATATATCATTTTCATACGCGAGTTCCCCGTGACGTATACATTAACCGGCCTCACTACACATCAGCACGCAAAGATCACGAACACAATTAAGATAAGAAATGCAATACATCGTCCTTCAGCAACTCTTTTTTTCCCAGAACTATCAGTCAGTGGAATCGACTTCCTTCCACAATTGTAGGAATTTCGTCTAATGACGCATTCTTTTCTGCAATAAAAATGATTGAATCTTTTGACCACTGAGCCTTAAAAGAAATCATGCGTACGCCTGGTAATCACCATGATCTATACTGTATCCCATTTGTAAACTGTGTTGTTTTCTTTTAGTGCTTCCTTTGCATCTTGTGCTGTACTATATATTTACCACTGCCGCGCTTTGTTGTAATTACTGTTCGCATTGCCATTAACTATTATCACTGTGCTTTCTGTTTATTTTAGATTGTTTTCCCAATGTATACGACATTTTTGATGTAGCTGTGTACGTTTGTGTCGGCGTAGAATAATCTACATTTTCATTTGCACCTGCAACTTTCATGCTTGTTCTTCTTCTGTACCCCCCCCCCCCCTCCACTCTACGTAATGCCTGTATGGGCGCTATGGGTATTAAATAAATAAAATAAAATAATAATTGTGTCTCAAAAATTCTGCATTCACACCTCCATACCGACACGTGCATGCACTCACTTATTAAAAATATAAAACAGCGCTTTTTTAAACACAAGACGAAGGAAAGAAGAGACGTATGTGTCCCTCCATTCCTTCGTCTTGTGTTTAAAAAAGCGCTGCTTTATATTTTTACCATGGAACCTCACCAACTCGCCCAATTTGCGTGTCTTGCTCACTTATTAGTCTGCATACAAGCCTTGAAAATTGAAATGCTTGTTTATATCGTGCAGACATACGTACAAGCATTTGATGCTGTGCTAACACAACGGAACACGGTGTGGCTAGCAGACGACGCAGGGAGCCATAATCAGCTGCTAAAGTTACGTCCACCGTGTGATTCACAATGCGCACTTAAGTTTAATAATTATCTTGCCAGTCTCAGTGGTTGGCTCGTGTCACTGGGACGCTGTCGCTTCGCGGTGCGCCGTCGTCGCTCCACTATTTTGCTCGAGTGGCTGGTGTCACTACAGCAAGAGTACGGAGCGCGACGTGGGCTGGGGCGTCCACCGCTGCCACCAAGGCGATTTCCTTAAACAAAAAATATTACGGCGCCCGTGGAGCACTTAATAAAAAAAGAGAGAGAAGGACAACAGCGAGGTTCGAACCAACGTCCTCGCAGATCCGAGCACGACACGTACTAGCCCGCTGCGTCACTAGAGCCGATCGGTTCGGTGCGTCTAATCTCACGCTGGACGTAACTTTAAGGTTTGTTATTCTTACGTCCAGACGTAACTGCAACGGCTCCTATAGTTACGTCTAGACGTAACGCGCTAGACACTCCGTTCTTCCTTTCCATCAAGAACCACTACTATTACAGACATTCACAAATCGCATACACATGGCCTTTATCTCACGCTCGTTATCACTGCTTATAGATTTGGCGGCGGTCCACTGAACACGGGGACATCGCAGAAACAAAAGCGGCAACGACTTGCACACGAATCACTTTCTACAACACTCTACACAACGTGACCACGTTCCACGGTAACACCACGGCCAGAGGCGGTTCTCGCGCACACAGTTCACGCTCAAAACCAACACCAGTAGTGCCGTCTCTGCCAACACCCACCACACCACGCAGAAATAAACGGCGGCCTGAACGCTACTCTGCCGCCACCTACCTATACACTTCAAGCCAAGTCAAGCCGGTTTTAAGCGGCTGTATGGGTGAACCGAACGCTTTACCCCACCTACCGTCTCCTGTCACCCGCGCGCAGGAGACGCGGCCTTATTGATTTCCTGTGCTTCGAAAAAATTTTTGGCGGCAAAACAAATTGCGGATCTCTTCTTTCCACTCATGAGGCAATAATATATAAAATTTTGAAATAAATTTAAGAGGTCGACCAGCCATCGTTTGTTCGATCTTACGTGAATCACCCACACACACACACACACACACACACACACACACACACATATATATATATATATATATATACACTGAATATTCTTTCTTTTTTGTCTATACTCGGTCGTGTAACGCGTAGACAAACTCTTCAGGAACGTTTCAGGAATTTGAAGAAGTGAAAGCTAGGCTGCCAAGGCCAACGGTAACAATTTTACGGTCTGGCATATTATGAAGCAGGAAAATAAAGGAAAAAAAGAAGGAAAGAACGTAAGCAAATGAAAGTGACAGTCTCAAGCTGAGCAGTCAAACTCAAGCATTACTTGAGAGCGGGAAGTGAACCTAACTGTTACTGACGCAAATTCAAACAATCACCGCGGCGCACAGGAACACACCAGTGCAGTATCGGGCTATGCCACTTCAGTGGCAGCCGTGACAGGCGCTTATAAGTTTAGAGCTCCCAGACATGTTTAAATAGGTAGGACGCATGCGCACAAGTATGTTACTTCATTGATGACACGTGAAAACGGCTCTCTAAACGAGAACTTGCTGCTGTACGTTACCGCTCTGCAATTTGTCTGCCTCACATGCTGGTGGCCTTGATATTCTTCTGTTTTTTTTTATAGTCTTTCGCTTATTTTTCAATTTATTTTTTACTATCTCCGCCGATGACCTGCCGCCCTGGAAGTGCCTTTTCTTTCTATAATTTTCTTATCCATGGAGTTGGGGAAAATTGCATAGACGGCGAGCAAAGCACATTTGATGTAGATTAAACGTGACCGTTTATTGAAATAAGGATAAGCCATATATGTGGGCTCAAGGAAGAGCTTTAAATGCGTTCGCCACCACTAAACGTAAGAATCTGTCGTTATGAGACTATAAGGAGAGAAAGATGTGAATTTTTTATTTTTTTAGAAGCAACAACAAAGGGAAAGCGTGCAGTCTTATTAAAAGTGACACTGGCTGTTCCGGACATTGAAAGGAGAAACAAGGGCGAAGACAAGGTCATACAGAAAGCGTCGAGAACAACTTGCAATGACGCCTTTTTTTTAAATTTGATTATATGCTGTAAAACAAAAAAAAAAAGGGGGGGGGGAACCTGCGTGGCGATACGTGGATATCTTGAACTTCAGAGCGCCGTTCTTCATTTAATGTACCGACTTTCAAGGCATCTCAGCATAGTATGCTCTTCCTTCCTCTTTTAATTGTTCTTTTCCAAACTCTGCATCAATGTCACCTCGTAAATCCTGCCCTAATGCAGAGCTTTGACAATGAGAAGAAAAAAGAAACATTGTTGGTTCATTGCCTGATCATAATGAGTGTGAACACATGACCGTCTTGTTTAGTCATAAACATTACATGTCTTAAGGATCTCTTCAAAGATGAACTCTCTAGTATTGTCAGTTGCCATGTACCTTCCATGATTATAACAGGGAAGTGTAGGGCTCATAAAGCCTAGATTTCTGTGATTTCAAGGAAGTCATTTGACAAAAAAAAAAGAAAGCACCTTTTGAAGCGCTTCCGGATAGCAAAGACTGTAACATTGAAGAACAAACTTGGCAAAATAAGCAGAGTGTTGAAAAAAGAATAAAGAGAAGCGAAAGATACCTTCCTCGTTTCCTTAGAGAGAAAGCTTAATACTAATCCCAAGTAGGCACGGAAAAACGTTGAATCGTACTACAAGGACCAAGTCAGAAGACGCAAACAAGACAGGCTGCTTTAAAATATATTTTCAATCCGTGCTCTCCGAACGATTTAAAGGTGAAATTCTTTGTTATGCACAATGTTTCTGAATCTATGACTGACACTTGTATCCCCACAAATGGCGTGTGCACTCCTTACAAATGACTTAATTCGAGCTGCGCCCCAAGGCGTGACCTTGTTTAGAATCGCGTGTTGAAGAGATGCGCGACAGCCTTGGCGCCCTTTCCAGCTATTTCGTTTTCTACATAAAAAAATTCAGTAACTGCCATCTGAGCGGAAATTAGTGAATGTCGCAACAATACGGATTTCCTTAACAAGTCTCTGCTATAAAAGCCTTGCGCCCACAGTCTGCAGCAGTATTATAAAACCTTTGGAATCCAATCATTTCTTCAGTTAAGCACGGTTTTAGGTCCAGGTTATCGCGTGTTACACAATTGTGTGAATTTTCTCATAATGTTTAACATTTATATGATAGGGGCCTACAAGTTGACTCGGTATTCCCAGATTTTCAGAAGGCTTTCGATACTGTTCCCCACGTTCTTTTACTACATAAATTATCATTTTACGCCTGCCTGCTTTTGTTTTTGGTTTGTTAAAGAATTATCTGTCTTACGGAAAGCATTCCGTTCTCGTAAACGGTTCTTCTTCGCATGTCGATGCGACTTTCGGGGTGCCCCAAGGGCACAGCGCTACGACCGCTACTTCTTTAGTTTACATTAACGACCTGTCAGGGCTGTTAACTTCCAATGCCAAGCTGCACGCGGGCGATTGTGTCATTTACAAAGCTATACATGGCGCGGATGACATTCATGTCCTACAACGTGATCTTGGCCCTGTAGTATCGTGGTGTAGAATGGGGAAAATGCGTTTGAATGTAAGTGATGTTGTATGAATATTACCGGGAAACACAAACCGTTCCATTCTTGTTACACACCCTGTTTGGTACACCACTCGGCTGCGTTGAACAGTTGAAATACCTTGGTGTCAGCTTTTCATCTGGCTTAATTTGGAATAAACATGTAGGCTATGCAACTGGTAAAACCTATGGTGTGTTAAAGTGTTTTTAGGCGTAACTTCAAATCTGCCTCCAAAAGTCTTAAGAAAGCTCTGTATGCCGCATGTGTGCGACCAGTCCTTGATTATGCCGGCACAGTATAGGGTACTCATGGGCAGAATCTAATCTATGGACTTGAACGCATACAAGCACGCGCTGCACGCTTTGTCAGTGGCAACTATAACTTCAATTCCAGTAGAACTCACGTTAAGAATGGATTAGGTTGGGAACCTCTACGGCAGTGAAGAAAATTTTCGATATTAAAAATTTTCGATTTTTTTCTCTTCCTATGTTTTTCTTTCTCTCTCTCTTTCTCTCTGTAGTCGTTCTCTCGCCTTCTATCTTTTTATCGTTCTCGCTTTCTACTCTTTCTCTCTATCTTTGCCTCTCTTGCTTCCCTTTCTTTCTATCTATTTCTCTCTTTCTATCGATCTCTTTCTTTCTCGCTCTCTTTACACCTTCTCCCCTCTTCGTTTGCCTCCTCCTCACCACATCTCTCCTTCTCACTCTCCTTCCTCGTCCCACCCGCTTACTATACCATACTACACAAGCCCTATGCTCTGCTAGCCTGCCTGGATAGCCGAGAGGTTAGAACGCTCGCCTAGGGATCGTTGGTACGTGGGATCGAATCTCGCCTCGCCAAGAAATTTTCTTCGCCAAGAATTCCTCTCTTTCTCTTTCTGTCTATCTCCTTCTTTCTCTCTCTCTGTACTTGTTCTCTCGCCGATCACAGTTATTGCATCCCACGCCGGACAGATCGGCGCACGTGTTCCGGGAGCGAAGCAGAAGAAGAGGACGAAGAGAGGGCGTGCCGGTTCATGATGATGATAATTTTCTAACCACAACACGGAAAACCTCGAGCATAACAGCTCTGCTGCAAAAGGTGCGAGAAATAAGATGTCGCAGGGTGCGATTTCCTCATTATCATTTTTTTTCCTCTTACGATACGCTAGTGGAATCGCTTGGATTCGAGTGTTACTGACCTTCCCACAAATGCGTTTTTCTCTTCCTTGCAAGATGTATGCATAAAGTTGAATGTGAAGACGACAGCTGTGCCTATTGTTTCATTGTGGTTTTTGTGCCGAATGGTTTCGACAGCCCTACAATAATGTCCGTCTGGACGATGTAGAGTTCAAGAATAAATAAATAAAATAAACAAAAAAATTCAACCAGCTCCGCTTCGCGGACACCGATGAAACAGCGAAGCTGGTGGCGCTCGCTTCGTCAGGCTAACGCATTTCTGTGTTTTGCAAGTCTTTCAGTTATATTGTATCACTGGTCTTTATTAAACACTCTTTGTTAAGCTTTCAGGAGGTAGTATAGTTTTGTTGCATCTCGACCATACCACTCTTATACACAGGTTTACAAAGAAGCCATCGCTTAAGACGCTGCGATATGCTGTACCACTGCTCTTTATCAAACACTTTTTGTTAAGCTTTGAGGTGGTGGTATAGCCACCACCTTTTATAACCACAAACTATCGCGCGACAGTGGTGTGACTGTGGTAACGCGCACGCCATTTGTTGGGCTAACTGTTGCCTTCTTGATTTTCAGTGAAAGTTGTGTGTAGTGGGATTTACCCAGTTTCTGTGGCACGTACGAGTTTATGATGATGATAGCTTTCTGATAGGCCGTACAGATTTCCGTGACACATACCCGTTTGTTGGGCTAACTGTTGCCTTCATTTTTAGTGGATCAGTGTTGAGTAGTGGGATTTACGATGCCCACAATGCCCGTTTATAAACGTTCATAAACGATGCCTGTTTACGATGCGCACAAGCGTTACCACGAATCACGGACATGAAAGGCTCAACCAAGAACAGCTTCCGTGTTAAAACGATGCCATCGAACATTCCGGTGAAGCCGTCTTTAAACAACAGTTGCCCTGCATGTACTCTTTGCCACAATAAACGGTCGTTAACATGAGTCCACGGTTACATGTCCTATTAAATTTGGAACGCGTAGCAAACTTGCAAGAGCTTTAACTCGTCACGGAGTCATGTTTCAGTACACATTCAGTGATTTCTTTTCCTGAGAGAATTTATGGTAGAACCAAGATAAGACCTAATGAAGTTGACTTAGGTCTATAATGTATTGCTCAAGGGCCTTTCAAAAACAACTTCAAAAGTGACAACAGCGAAACCTCGCTGATACTGCTGCCTTTAAAGGCACGGTCCCGACTAGCTTCCAAGCGGTAGATGTTTTTGCATGAGTATATTAGAAAAGGAGTAGTCCGTTTTAGTATCTGCTGGCGTAAAGTGTTCGCTGGGAGCCTATTCACTAACGTGCACTCTTTTACCACTTCTTCAAGAGAACCTGAGCCGCCAGGAAACGCCTCAGACGTGTTCTAGAGGCACAAAGCGCCTCAGGTTATCACTGCTATTCACACTATTGCCACTTCTGGCTCTGCTACCTACAGATTTGTGACAATAGGAATACTTTAAGGTGACCTAGACAAAGGAAAACCAGTACATGTAAGTCAAATAGCAAGGTGGTTCCGTACTAAACAATCAAAGTGAATAAGTATATACAGGGTGTTTCACGTAAGTAGAACCAACTATTAAAAAAATGGTTAATTGCCGCTGAATGAAACCAAATGTATTTGGTTTACCGTCATGTCGCGCTCGTTATGGCATGTTTTGTTCTAAGCTTAACAGGTTAATTAAATAAGGTCAATAGTGCGACATCTTTATTATGCACTTTAGGGCCAACTGCGCTTCGGCACATCGTAGAGCGCATATAAAACGACCGATCCATTTTATTTTTTCGCAGCGTACATGCTGCGTGGTCAGTATTTTTGGGCTTTTAAAGAAAGCCCACGAAATATGAAATAAAACCACGTTCGCAGACCGTTAAAAATAAGAATAAAGTAGAGAACGTATTTTAGCAGCAGGTTACAAATGACATATTAAAATAAGCAGACGGGCGAAAAAGATGGCTCAAAGCCTGCACTAAGCCGCGCAAAGCTCGATACACAGCGAAGCTGATCGGTCTCATGCATGTTTATTCTGTATCTATAGGCAGAACTTGGCAGTAGCGAGGTTGAACTTGGCTGTAGCGATGCTTGAACTTGACTTGAACTTGGATGTAGCGAGGTTGAACTTAGCTTGAACTTGGCCGTAACAGTACTGAACTTTCGCTTTAACTGAAATTTTGCTTTAACTTGGCTGTGGCGGGGATGAACTTCGCTGTTACGGCGCATGAGACCGATCAGCTTATGGCTAGGACCAGGCTTAGTCTTTCGAGTAGAAGAGCTGGACAGGCATCAGGCGCCTTCCATTGTCGTTGGCGTACGCCTTCCATCGCTTCGGGGTCTTCTCGAAGCCGCCGTTGTCTTTCCCGTTGCCTGGCATTCTCTCGTTGTACGTACTAAGGGTCTTCGGCTCGCCGCCATCGCTTCGCATCAATTTGTGGGGCTAACTGTTGCCTTCGTCATTTTAGTGGACCAGTGTTAAGTAGGGGCCGCTTTCCCAGGCCAGATTGAAACGCGAAGAGGAAATGAAGAAAAAAAAAAAAGGGTGAAGAAACAAACTGGCCGAGTGTTTCTCGTTCCACACACGGTCGCTTCCGTGGTACCTACGTCATTATTTCAGCGGAAACGCCGAGTTCTCGGGCTACGTTGCGTTTCGCAATAGGTTCCATTGCGATGCCGCACAGGAATTTGAAGTAAGTATACGCGTACGAGACGTTGTATTTCACTTCCTACTACTTCCGCTGCTTTCCGGTAGGCTTGTGCAGGCACCCGCGCGAAGCACCCGAGGCGAATGCGAAATTTACTGCGCAGATCGCGATCGTGCATCACTCAAGGTTTTGCCGGGCATGCTGTCGCTGCTATGAAATTAAGTGTTTTTCCTTGGCAAATTAACAAGCGGTCGTATTCAATCGTGCGAAAGTAGAGATGAGTAGAAAACACCGCAACGGTCCTCTCACCTGTTGACATCATCAGACTGCATGGGCTGTGGCACAGCAATCGATGCTTAAATTTGCCGCATATTCCGAGAAACAGGGTCTCGATACCGCCCCCGGTGTGCCCTAGACCCAGGCCATCCATTTGTAGGATATTCGATGAAGTTGTCTCACTCACATATTCCGACTCCGGAATTTTCTTTTACTTCGTGGCTCGCAACCACTTTTTGTGTTACTCTGGCAAACCGCAAAATCCTGAGTACTTCGGCAATAATTATAAGACGCGAAAGCGGAACGAAGAGAATTTTACCAGAGTTCGACACTATTGAAGAGTAGGGACATTTGCGCAAGGGAAAATAGAAAAAACAATTGACTAAAGTTTTTGAGCTACGCAAACATTCGACTAAATCTATGCGGCGAGGGCGAGTGAAATTGCGGGTGCCACAAATATGCCCGCTCTCGTCCGCTTGCAGGAATTCAGAAGCAGCCTTTCGCCACTGATACCACGTGTGTAACGCGGCCCCTTCGCCGTTCGAGCGGAACGTCTGCTTCTTCGTCGAAAATGGCGCCGTTTTTGTTTGACACTCAGGGATAGAGCAGATAAGAAGCGCGTGGACATAGGAAGCCAGGGGGGTGAAAATTGGATCGCGATGGCGGGTCGGGGGAAGGCACTGCTTCGAAATGGCAACTACGCCCACCTCTTTCCGCAAAGAAAAAACGTTAGCTTCGATTTTCTTTTTTTTTTTTCGAGCGCACATTTTATAGCGTGCGTCTCAGCGAAGGAGCGCGTGACGCAACAATTATTTTTTAAACTTTTCTTTATTTTCGTCTTCATTGGAGAGGAATGAAAAACTCGCGAAGAAACAAGGGCAAAAACAACGAAACAGCGTCCATCAACAGCGAACACTCCCGTATAAGCGCTCGCAGATTAGCACGATGAATGCGAAGGCAGCAAGACCTATATATTACTCCGCCCCCATTTTCCTTCGTTGAAGAACGCCGAGCTGCTTTTCTCTCGCTTTCTTTTTCACATTGGGGTCCTTAATTGATAACCACTCAGCGAGGCGGCCGCGGAGCTTCGTGCAGGAAGCTGCGCTAGCTGGGCGCAGCGACGTGAGAGCGCGGTATACGTTTGAGGCGGCTCTTCCGCTGCAGGCGAACTGGGCTGGCCCGCAAAAGAGCGCGCTTTGATTGCGCGCTGTTTCAGGCCCGCGTGCGTGTGACACGCGCACAAGTCGGCCGCACCGCCGGCGATTGTCGGGCCTGCGCACGCCACTCGTGCTGCGGCGCCGTGCAAGCCGGACAACACGTGGCTCCGTAGACGCAAAACAAATAAGCACCGTGGGCGCCAAGTGCAGCGGCATATTAAGGCCCGGTTTCGCGTGCCGCAACGGACCTCCCGAAGTGCCCTCTTTTTTCCCACCCTTTCCTTTTCCGCCGCTGTTGTGGCAGAAGGTCTGCTTGTTGCGCCCGGCTTTTCGGGACGTGGCTGAATTACTCGCGTCGCAGCCATTTTGCCGGGAAATTACTCCGAAACTTCCTAATCGCTGCAGGTGGTTCGAGAGAGCTGCTGCAAACTCGCGTGATGCCATTCGAAAAGTTCCGAAAGCAAGAATGCGCGCAAAATTAGTGGGTGGCTGGCGCGCTTGCAACGAACCGGACTGAAATTTAACGTCTCACTTTCGACGATTTCAAGTTCTAGCCTATATAGTGTGCTGCAGAAAGTTGTATGTTTGCTTTCAATTTCCACACGCGGAAAAGACGAAGCAACCCGATGATGCACGCGGCTTCCAGAGCCTCCGCACCACCTGAGGTTTTGTGCAACAGCACTAACCGAAAGAGAACGCAGCACTTATTGACACCGGATGTGCAATCAAGCCATACATTTCGAAATAATCGAGTGCCGAAATGGACATAGGTTCAGAATTCGTCCGTTATAATATTACTAAAGGAAGATTTCTTTTTTCTGATGCTCGAAATAAATTATTTTTCATTAAATTCTGGCGTTTCACGCGGCAAAACCACGATTTTATTATGAAGCACGCAGCAGTAGGGGAGTCCGGATTAATTTTAAACAGCTGGCACTTTTTCACATGCTACTAAATCTAAGTAGAGCAGTGTTATTGCATTTCACACCTACCGAAAATCGAACAGTGTTCTCGAATTTAACAACACAACATCTTAGCCGCTAAGCTATTACGAAGGATCACCTTCGACATGAAACAACCCAGGGATGCTCTGTAGAGGTATGTACGTGCCATCGAGTGCGTAAGGTCATATTCAAGACACATCTATTACTTTTTCAGAACACATGCAATTACACAGGTAAAATAAACTACGGCAAAAATACAAATAAAGAAGCAATACAAAAATAAGAAAATGAAGCCGAAATACGGAGGATTTTATGGTGCTTGGTCTGAAGTACTGCGCGAATTAATGCAGCACGAGACACCGGCACGTCTAATAACACAGCTGGCGGCGTTCTTGCGTAAGTGGGTGTACAAAGTGCCGGGTATCACAGTTTTGCCATTAGACGATGTCTGATGGTATCGTAGGCAAAACCATTATTAGTTCGCGGAACGGTGGCTGCCGTAAGGATGTTCCTAGGGATAGTGCAATAGTGAGAGGCACTTGATCGGTGAGAGAGTGTCCAGGCATGCGCACGAAACCCCGAGAAAGGAGGCGCGGAGAGTTTTGTTTTACGAAAGAATTTGTGCTCTTCATTCCGTATATTCGTTGCGCTTAGGATATGCAGACCCGTTTTGTCGTAGTACTCTGTAACTGAGCGGAGGACAGAGTCAGCGACCACCACACCAGTGCGGACAGTTCGGATCGAGCTAGGTATACGAGTGTAAGCCCATTCAAGTTTTATTTTTGATACAGTTAATCAACCATACTGCAGATATGTTAATGATCTTGGTCAGTAATACACATGAGATGGTCTAGCTTAAGAAATTAAAATTAATTTGCCGATGTTGTATGCAAAAATAGGCTTTAAGAGGCAGATAGCAAATATGGTGAAACTTTCGGAGTAGGGATTGCTTAGCATAGAACACCTAATGACCGTGGCGCGGCTCCACCCTGCCACTCGAGCACATAACTTACCAATGCACACCGCGCGCGGCAGATGCCGTCTTACCGCTAATTAACGACATACTCATCAATCTGTCATGGGAGGTGCAACTTTCTGGAGTGGACTTGGGAAGCCAATTGCCGACCTTTAGTCAGGCCCGGCGAGCCGCAATAGCCAGTGGGACCCTGGACGAGCGGCTCTAACCACAGTAACCAAGCAGCCTTGTTTTATTAAAGTTGTTTCTCTACCATATTGAAATAATAACGGGGAAATGTCGTTGGCGCGACATTTCCCCGTTACGGCGCGTTAAATCATATCGCCGTTAAATCGCCACTAGAAGCTATAATCAAATGCCAGAGCACATAACAATTTAGGAGGACCTGACAGCTGTCCGAAATAGGGATTGATATGGCAGAGTTTGTGACTTCCACTTGCCTGCGTTATTGAAGGCAATGATTCTGCGAAAAAATTCGCAATATCAAGTCTGCGGTAATAAACAGTGCTTCTGTAATAGTTATTCTAGCTGTTAAACTTTCGGTTACTCAGCAACTTGATGGCTCTTCTCACTCTTCTTGTCTTCCCAAAGTTGGCACAGGAAGGAACTCTCGAGGGGATGCGCGAGGTCTTGGTTGTGAAACACGCGGGAGCAAAGCGAAAGCTTACGACGGCGGTGGATGGAGTGGTCCAAAGACAACCGCATATGAGCGCTTCCGTGCTCAGCAGGAAGCGAGAAGTTCTGCGAGAACAGGGGCGCCGAGGAATGGCGTAAACGCTCAAGAGGCGTATCCGGTTTCTCCGGCTATCGGCATAAAACAACAGCGCCTCTTATTAATCACCGGCGGCTCTCCCGGCGTCGCCTCTCGCGTTCGCTCGAGGTTGCATGTGGCACTACAGCCGGGCTTTAGTTCTTTTTCCGGGTTCTCTCAGACGTTATCGCGAGCGCACCACTGGAGTTCCGGCGTTTATTTCCGTCCAACCGTCCGCCTGGGCGTGTCCCGGCGCCCGTTTCTTGATTTTGCCACTTCACTCGGTCTCTTTTTCGCCGCGCGGTCGTTCAGGGAGACGGAGACACACTGGCCGACATGCAGGCCGGCTGCTGGAGAAACGTGCACGGTGACGCACGAAAACGCCTTCGTTGGAAGCCACTAACTATTCTGCGCCGCGCCTAAACGCTCGCTCGATCTGCGCGACTCCCGCAAAGGTGCCCCTTAGGCTTCCGCGAAGCACCGTTACGCCGCCCGATGCTGCGAAACCACGGCCACGGCAGGTTTCGTGCAGGCAGGTTTCGTGGACATCGTCTTCGGTAGTATATACGGGGACTATAGCTTTGTGGAACTTGAATATTTATCGTAAGGAGGGTTTCTAGCCAAACGCACAGTCAAGGACATATGAAGAAAAACGACACGTCCTTCTCAGTGAGTTTAGCTGGAAACCATCCTTATGATGTGCAGCTAACTAGCTGAGGCAAGGACTATTTTCTCTAGTTGATTAATTAAAATGGCGAGTTGGGCGTGTTGGTATATACTTGCGAAATAGTGCAGCGTAAGAAATAACACACGAACGGAACATATAAACAAAACGCGCTTCACGCTCGCCCTTGTCGTCTTGTTCCCTGCGTGGGTGATCATTAGTGCTGCAGTATTTCGGAATTACTTAGGGCAACACGACGGACCGAAATAACCGATGCTCATTTCCGCATTAGCATCCATTCTCCGCTTTTAAAGAACTATGACAGACACGTCGCGTAAGCACCCCTAATTGTCTTATTAGCAACTCTGTTTTGCCTGTAGCGGTGCTGAACGAAGATGACGGAGATACCGCAAACGCTTACAACACTGATAGGAGCCGCTCAGCGTCGGGGCTGCTGCCGCACCAATAGTAGAGAGATACAAGCCGACATCGGCGTTTTCTGCCTATCGAACTTTTTTTTTTTAGAGTCCCGCATTTTATCAGAACTTTAGGAACACCAGCTTGACCCTTTCCTTTACTTGGAGCTCCAACCTCGACGACCGTCCGGAGAGATGGTAAGGTAAAGCAGTTCTGAACAATTAGTGGCTAGTAATTGTCCGAACGCCGTCTGAAGTATTTGAAATATTTATTCTATTTGAACACAGACGTTCCATCGAAAAGAAGGAGGAGGAGGAATTCAGGGAAGGCGGGGAGGTTGATAAGACGCGCGTTTGATTGGCTACCCTGCTTTCGCGGAAGAGATTAAGCGATGAAAAGAAACAAGAGGGAGAGACGTGCTCTCAGGGTGGTACATGTGCGCGGTGTCGTTTAACACCGAGAAAGCAATCTCTAAATCAGAAACTTGAGGGGAAAAATCACAGTTTCACCGCAAGGGCGAAGTAATGAATGCGATAGGAAGAAATTGTAATATTATACGAAGTAAGGCTGGCAGCTAACTCGTTTGGATCCGATATCGCGTAACTCTACAAAATACTGGTTTAAGAGAATACGGCCGCTCCGAGGAGAAATGCTCTTTTCGCAGTTTCTTCGCGTTGACAGCGCAGCACATAGAAGGGCATACCACCCGAACTGATGCGCGCCAGCGACCGCGCCCTTAGAATCAAAGTACACAGTTGCTGCTCGAGCGAGACCCCCACCCCCCGCCCCCGTGTCCTTTCATGCTCCTTCAAAACAGGCGGGGTGTTTCCTCCCTGCTTGAGTATTCCATGGCAGGTCTAACACGCGAGGAGCGGGGGGGGGGGGGGTTATCGCATGCGCTGTCCGAGCGACGGAGATGGGCCGGCTCGTTTGATCTCTGCTTCAGCCGCGTTCATCGATCCCGCTCGCGCGCGTTTACCCGCGGGTAGAACATACGATGTGCGGGGAGACGTTATCAGTTTGGACTTTACACGGAACATGACGGCGACGCTGACGGCAACGGTGACGCTGACGCCGACGGGAAAAACCCGTCGAGAGTGTCATATAGTTGCTATCGCAATAAAATGACGGAAATCAAACGATCACGGGACATGTTACTTTTAAATGCGACGTCAAAGTGCACTCCTGCTTGAAATGCAACATATTCTACAACAGCCTTTGATAACCAATCGATAACAAAGGTATCTTAAGCAGCAAAAGACTAGCCACAAAATAAGAATGGGGCAATTTCACTGAAGCATCAATATCTTTATTCCCTTGAGGAGGTAAAAATATTTTGATGCAGTAGCCAACCCGACAGCTAACCTGGTTAACACCTAGCTCTGTGCATTTCATGTCTTGACGCCAGTGAGCTATATATATATATATATATATATATATATATATATATATATATATATATATATATATATATATATATATATATATATATATATATATATATATTTCAGTAAGAGGTCCGCACGAGAAATTCATGCAGTGAACCAGCACAAAAGCGTGCAGAAAGTGTATCGAAGCTGCTTTCTGGCTCTCTCTACTCTGAAAACCTCAGTTGACGTCTAGCGTTGTACGAGACGTTCTGCTTCGTGACAAGGTATAATTTTGGGAACGCACTTTTTGTAAGATCCATTTCTGTCAAAACAGAGATCGATAAACAAACGAAACAACAGATCGATATCACATTTCTCGTGAAGGTGGGAAAGAATGGTTCAGAAATCTATCAAATGTTTAAAAAAGTCGATGGAGAGGGCAACCTAAAAAAAGTACTGCGTTTATGTCGGTCCGGCATTTTCGGAAGATTCAAAGGGTGATGCACAGTCAGGACGCCCCTCCAAGTCACACAAAGATGAAAACACCGACCGTGTGCTTCCTGTTGAGCTCGGCGCAATGACTGCTTTCACATCAAAATTGCCTGGCGAGAAAAAGCCGTACCTACACATAATTTTGATTGAAGTTCTGACAATTAAGAAGATGTGCGCAAACATGATGCAGAAACTATTTATTTCTCAGCAAAGGTTAGGGCGATAAAAGTTGCATTCATCGGATAACTCTCGCCGATATCGGTAAATTCTGCCAAAAGGTTATTGCGACAAAGTTTACGGGTATACATATATACACACCATCGAGTTGAAATTGCACCTTTTTAATAAGTTCAAAAGGGGATCAGAATGTTTCATGATTTTCGTGAAGAGATAAAGACTGGTTGACATGAAATCTTTTAGATCTAAAATCTGCATAAGACATTGACGCACTCTATCCTCGCTCCAGTCCCTTGATCAGTAGAAGTCTGTTTAAACAGCCCTAAGGTCTGCAATGCTGTGAATCTCAGGAAGGAACTGCAAAGCAACAAGGGCGCCGTTTTTGTGAAGTGATATCGTGGGGAACCTCGGAAAACTCCCACGAACTGAATACGTATCTGGAATTATATTGAGGGAAATATTGAGATGTATACTCCGTTGCTCTTCGTGACTGTAGGCAAGCTCGGACCTTGCGTTATTCAATTATGCGGGTACACCGTTTTTGCACTGCTGCATTGTTCAGCTATTGTTCCCTTCAATTTGACTTGTTTACCAGGAATGTTCGGCAGTGTTACACGGTAAGACGAGTCAGAGGCGCTGATGCATGGAAGGGCGGGCACTCTTGCTGTAAAGAATTACGTAACGCGCTCGTCGCCGAACCTCAACTGTCATGGCTATATTATACGCGTATGCTCTCACGCGAGACATTGAGGAAGTCTAGGTGGGAGCGTCGAGGAAGGACCACCCTCATCTTCATACACGACCCACTCGCTGGGACGCGAGAAGGAGAACGGTATAGGCGCCATCTACGGAGGCTCTTGCACTACAATAGACAGCGTATATGACAAATATGCTTATGGTATAGCTGCTATCGCTACAGCTGTATTGATTAACGTTTGTGCAATCGACGTAGTTACACAATTAGGCGGGGACTGCCACGGAAAGGTCTTCACTTCAACAGATTTACACTTTGAAGCGCAACGAAACGAATAGCTTTCCATGAGCGTTCGTCTAATCACTTACATTGACAATCAACGTCGATGGCAAAGAGGTTCACGCAATTTAGGTCTAACGAACGTTTCTCAACGCATATCGGTATTCGGCTGTCGCACGGGTTCAAGTATGTACTACATGTGGCCGCAGCCTCGACTGTTTGAATTATAAGCTTTCACTAATGTGTTTGGCACAGATGAGAAATCGTATTAGTTCTACAGTAACACTTCCCATATGCTAAAGTTCAAACGAAAGTAAAACATTTAGGGAAGTAGTACATTATAGGCTTTGTTAAAACAAGCTGTACGTGTGCGTATTTTTCCTTCTTTCGCTTTTTGTCCTTGAGCGATATCAAGCGGCGAACTTGAAAGGATAACCTTCCTTGTTGACACGTCCCTCCGCTCTGAGGACTATTTTTTTGTTTCGAACATATGTCTGAGGTTCAAAGGGGTGCGTGGATTCGCATGTGTTGTAATCAAGCTCAGCTGGCTCGAAGGACCTGCTTGCACGGTCTGTAGACCGCCATTATGACGTTTCGACGAACAGAGTCAGCACCTTTGCGCTTGTCCAGAGCACATTCACATCTACTTTTTGCAGTCTTTTATTCCTCAATTTGGACGATAAGCGCAGTCCCGCGTGCGGCCTGCTACTCCATTTGCCAGGGTGGAGCGCTATATAGTTAAAGATTGGCCGTGAACAAAAGAAGTCATACGGGCTGCACGCTCAGTCTTTCGCATCGGATAAGAGGGTCCGCGAGCTGCGATCAATATTTGTGTAACGCAGAACACTCTGCAGCGTAAAGTACGCGAAGCTTGAGAGTGTGTTCCGCCGATACAAAGAAGGGACAAAATAGGGTGGCTTATCAGCGCGCTCCCTAAGCTCTTCCTTTTACTTAACGGGAAAAGACACTTTCAGAGGACAAAGAGGAAGATCTTCTGGACGTTCACTGTAGCGCCTTAAAAAAAGAAATAACGCCGAAAACCGTGTGAAATGTGGGAGAAATGCGCTACTAAGTGTGCAAAACGAATCGAACGTGTGCGAAGATAACACACACACACAAAAAGGAGGCCAGTAGTAGCTGAAAGAAGCGCGAATGTGCGCGGAACGAAGCGAGACTTAGTAGCCGCCCTTAAGAGAAAAGCTGGCTTCACACATTCCTGGCTGACCAGGCTGGACGGCGTTGGATGGCGCGCCTTGGCAGTAAGGCACGCGGTAAGCTAGCCTCCGCCGGAAGGTGTCCCTTCGCGAACCCTAAATCCTGATCGGCTTCTAATCGTGTTTAGTTCGACGGGCTGCGTTTTTCCATCGGCGCGTGTGCTTTCTCCTTACGGAGGCCGTTTGGCTTCCGGCTGGCACACTTTCTTCTCGCTTTCTTTGCGCTGCTCGGAGAGACGCTGAGCGCCCAGGGCTAAAAAACCTGTCAGCGAACGTACAGCACGCGGAAAACGAAACGGACGAGTCAAATTGATTGAATGATGAAAAAAACAATGATAACAAAAAGAGACCATCTAAACAAACACTACAAGGCAACCAACCAACGAGCGACTAAGAGACGCAGTGGTTCCTATGGCGCGAAGGAAAAGCGGGCACGGCGTTTTGGGAGGCCCAATTAAGACTGGGACAGCGCGTCTTCCAATCGCATTACGAACGAGAACCGCGCGCTGGACCGACGACGGTCAGCCATCGGCCGCTTCCCTGGCCGCGTCGGAAATGACTCATTACGTTCCAATTGGGGACACATGTTCGGTTGGAAAAGGCTGATTGAATCCCACCGGTCCCACGCGTACTGTGCCTCAGCCGTCGCCTCTGCCGATGGCGCAGCGCGAGGACAAACCGCTGCGTGGTTCAGATGCTTTCTTGTGGCGCGTTGTTTTTGGACTACGCGAAGAACGCTTTCGGCACTGTGACATAAACACGCACTCATGCGGAAACAACGAACCCCGACAGGAGGGCATTTTTTCGCGTCCGCACAGCCGATCATCATAACGGCTGAAGTTCAGTAGACGGGTGGGATGGAACTTGTGTTTGATTGCTTTTACAGGCAGTGCAAGGACTTGCCGGAGCACAATGTGTTTACCAACCTGTGTTCCTTCAGCGACTAATGAATGGTACGTATAGGCACGTATGTTGCGAGGCGAATGCAGATAAGAATCATATGAACAAGTCAAGGGTTATTATTTTGTTGGCGAAGCCTTTTACAAATGAACTCCAGAAAAATGCATCCACGGAAAATCAGAACATAAAAGATCTATCCTGGACCCATGTCCAGAGAGAGAGAGAGAGAGAATAAACGTTTATTAACTATTCCTATTAGCACCTAAAGTGGGTGGGGCCCTTCGTCCAGTGCTCCACTGGCTATTGCAGCTCGCCGGGCCTGGTCCAGGGTTGCCAGTTGGCTTCCCAAGGCCTGATCCGAGAGTCGCGCCTCCCACGACCAGTGTGGTAATGTGTGTGTTTTAAATGCGAAGCATTTCTTAGCGAACTTCTTAGACTTTGAGCGTATCTATCTATCTATCTATCTATCTATCTATCTATCTATCTATCTATCTATCTATCTATCTATCTATCTATCTATCTATCTATCTATCTATCTATCTATCTATCTATCTATCTATCTATCTATCTATCTATCTATCTATCTATCTATCTATCTATCTATCTATCTATCTATCTATCTATCTATCTATCTATCTATCTAGCCGCCTACGACTTTGTGCTCTCCTGGTCGCTTGGTTAATCGAATGTACACCAAAATTAGTATGGCGTAGCATGACTGTATGACGAACATCAATGACAAGTCATAACATGAAAATAATGACACGCATGTCATGTACAGCACGATTTACATGCCACGCTCATGGTGCGCTGGCGGCCGTTTCGCTAGCTTGATATACACCAAAATTGGTATCTTGTAACGTGACTGTGTGACGAACATAAAAACACGAGTTAACATGAAAATCATGACACGCATGTCATGTACAGCATGACTTACGTGCCACGCTCATGGGGTGCTGGCGGCCGTTTCGTTAGCTTGATTTACCCCAAAATTGGTATTGCGCGACGTGACTGTGTGACGAACATAAAACACGAGTTAACATGAAAATCATGACCCGCATGTCATGTACAGCATGACTTACCTGCCACGCTCATGGTGCGCTGGCGGCCATTTCGCTAGCTTGATCGACCCCGGAATTGGTATTGCGCGACGTGACTGTGTGACGAACATCAGAACGCGAGTTAAGATGAAAATCATGACACGCATGTCATGTACAGCATGACTTACGTGCCACGCTCATGGTGCGCTGGCGGCCGTTTCGCTAGCTTGATATACACCAAAATTGGTATCTTGCGACGTGACTGTGTGACGAACATAAATAACACGAGTTAACACGAAAACCATGACACGCATTTTCCTCAATGACATACAAGGCGATGTATGCAGCTCTTTGCTGGCTGCTTTGCATTACATCGATTCCCACAATGCGTGGGATCTGCCGGCTTTTTTATGAGCGTGGAGTTTGCCGCAACAGGACGCGAGGTACAGCTGTATGTAATGTGTGTCAGTGTTGGTATCCCTCCGCACCAGGGGCATTCATCTCGATATTCGGAGGGGTGTATCTTAGAAAGTGTGTGTAGATTGGGGTACGTGTTCGTCTGCAGTCGGCGCCAGTCTCTCGATTGCTCTCTGTTCAGATTCGGGTGAGGTGGTGCCATAGTGCGTCGCTCGAGCCGTTGAGCTTCGAGGATGTCGGCTCGACCGCTCGGTCGCTCGTCGTTGTCAGGGGCTATGGTTTCGTCGACAGGGGCGTCCGTCACTCGGTATGTACTTGCGCGAGCGAGTCGGTCGGCCCGTTCATTCCCGGGAACACCCGTATGTGCCGGGCACCAAATGATGCCGTGGTCAGATGCGATGTGCGAGCCTAGGATTCTGAGAACAGTTCGTGGTAGTGTGCCATGCGTGTAAAGTCGACATGCTCTTTGTGAATCCGTGAGGACGGTGGAGTTTGTACCTCGCTTGTCTGTATCTGTGATGGCCAGGGCGATTGCAGCGGCCTCCGCTGTTGCCACGGAAGATGTGCGTATCGTCGCTGCTGCCACCAGTTGTCCTCTATTACTTGCCACTGCCGTGTACGTGCGGGACACACTTGGAGGGGGGCCGGAGGGGCAGGCGTCCGTGTAGCACACGTCAGGATCAGTGCCGTAGTTGCGAAGCTTTCGTGCACGAGCTTGGCGTCGCGCGCTATGGAAGTCCGGGTGCATGTGACGCGGTATTGGTGCCACGTGTATCTGTGAACGTATAGTCGGGGGGATTAATTCTGTGCTATCTCCACTGTACTGCGGGGCAAGAGGAAAGCCAAGCTTGGTCAGTATAGCCCGTCCTTGTGGCGTGGTGTTTAGCCGTTCCCGCTGCGCAAGGAGCGTAGCAGTTGCATATTCTTCATATGTGTTGAGCATCCCGAGCTGAGAAAGAGCTGCGGTGCTGGCGTTTTGAGGCAGCCCTAGGGCTGCCTTGCAGGCGATTCGAAGGAGTCGGTCCGCGTGCTCGATGTCTGTCCTACGAGTTGCTTGATAAGGCAGTGCATAGGTAGTACGGCTGACTACGAAGGCGTGCACTAGCCGTACGGTGTCAGCTTCGCGCATTCCTTTTCTACTGCGGGCGATGCGACCCAAGAGGCTGGTTATACCCCTGACCGTGCGCTTAAGATTCGCAAGGGTGTGCGCGGTGCTCCCCGTTTCCTGGACGTGCATACCCAGAATTCGAAGCTGCGCTACTCTCCTGATCGTCTTGCCTGCAAGTATTAATTGGAGCTCTGGGGATCTGTCAGCCCGGGTGTACTTCGGTCTCACATGGATGTATGCCGATTTCTCCGGTGAACAAGTCATGTTCATTTTCTTCATGTGACAGTCTATAACGTCAATGGCCCTTTGCAGTACGTCCTGCCTGCTTCCGTACGAGCCCTTATTTGCCCAGCATGTAATGCCGTCTGCGTAAATGGCCAAGCCCAAGTCGGGATCCTCCTTTAAGTCAAGAACCATTCTTCTCATGGCGAGATTAAAGAGAAGTGGGGAAAGGATGGAGCCTTGCGGGGTTCCCCTGTCTGGAAGGCTATATAGTGGGGAGCGTGTTGTGCCCAAACCAACACTTGCGGTACGGCCAGTCAGAAAGTCTCGTATGTATTTGTAAATGCGTTCCCCGCATCCGATATCTCGAACGCCTTCCAGGACTGCTCCATGAGAGACTCTGTCAAAAGCCTTATTAATGTCTAGTGCTAGTAGGATCCTGTCCAGACTACCCGGTGGAGGATTGAGGACGTCCTCCCTAAGCATGAGGACTCGCGATGCGGCGGTTAGGTTGGGCGCAACCGTCCTCGCGTGGGAGCGGCCCGCGGTGTCGCCCTAAGAGGCGGCGCTTCTCAGGATTCGTGTTCGTATCCGTATCCGTGTCCGTATCCGTATTCGTATCCAGGACTCATATTTAGGAAGCTGTTTTCACATATAGCAATCAATAAAGAAGATCTGTACGTTAACACAAAGGGCAGTGCCTTGCTGTTTGGGGCCTGAGCCGCAGCGACACGAGGATACCGGAGACAATATTCGCGACAGGATGAGACGTGGGTCTCCTAAAACAAATATCTCGACACTACTCGGCACGATTTAATTGAATACCGACATATCCACCCAGAAAGACGAATAGAACGCGTCTGAATTTCAGAGGCGCACGGATCAAGATCAGATTGGTGTGTAGCCTGGTCAGCATACGAGCTAAGGAAGAAACGTTCTCAGAGTAACGAAACAAAAGAAGAAAGAAAAAGAAAAAGCAAAGCAGGGAAGAGATCGCGAAAGTCGGGGTGATTACATACATATTTACGTCTATATGTGTCTGAACGGTTGTCAAGCTCTCTCGTGCGCTCTTTTAGCATAGTTTCACTGCTGCCGCACAAAAATACTTTATCAAAGTGTTGTAGTGACTCCTTGGCGAAGCATTCGCAGGTTTGCATGACAGGCTCTAATGATCATGCATGCTCTGCCAAGCGCCCTAATGAAGGCGATGAAAAAAATATATATATAGAAGCCTCAGTAGCAGAGAAACTGAAGCTTCGGTGATAAATATTTTAGGGTCCTTATAAGCTAGTTTGGACGCTGAATGGACTGTTTACGTGAACGAATTTCTCTCTCTCTTTTTTTTTTTTGGCTGTATGTTAGTTCGTGGGCATGAAATGTCGGAAACTTGAACAAAACAGGTTTCGAAAATGTTGCGACTTAAATAAATAAAACTAGAACATTGCACATAATTTCCATCTCTGAAAGTACGAGGCAACATGACTCGTACATCCTGGGGCTTAGCCGGATTTTTTTTTTTTTTACCGTTCAGTGCACATAATGCGGCCGCTATCTTCATTCTAGTAAACCGCTCGTAATAAACAAGGGAGAGAACAGTTATATCTCATTAAACTATGCATGCATGCTGCGAACGAAAGTACATAGCCTCATAGGCATAAATTCCCAGTCTAACTGGCTTGCCCTGGACTGTGCAGAGAGCACGAAACTTGCTTTTTTTTTGCGTGTGCGTGGAATGAGTACATAGACATTACGCCTAAGTGTAACGTCCACAGTTCTTACGAAAGAAAAAAAAAGCTTGCCGGCACTCTAATTTGGTCTAATCTTAACACGCTCCATATTTAGCGAGCCGTGCCTGAAAGACCACGCGCTCTTTTGCAGTGCGTGTGTGTTGATACGTCTTCATGTTCCTCGCCACTGCTACCCGCGAAACTTGGGCACCGCGCCGCGAGACAATCAGTACACGCGCGTGTGCTTCGAATTACGGCTCCCAAGGGAGCACTCTCTGGAAAAAGCGGCGTATCAGTTGAGGCACCGACGGCGCCAGAGTTATGGCGACGTCCGCGGCGGAGGACGCTGCCCTGCAACGGCGCTCGCCGCAGAGGCGATGGCCAGCCGCAAAATATGAGTTGAAAGGAGCGCCAGCCTTACCGAGATTAGGTGTTACGAATGGGACCGCTAACGTCACTCCCGTCTCTGCTCATCGGATAAATTTATAAGGCCGAGACGGGAGAGATCCTCGATCTTGCACGCCATTCGGTGTAAGGCCTTCGCTGCAAGCCCTGGAGCATCAAGCATATCGGCTGCCGATGTCGTCACCAACCAAACCCTTACAGCCCCTTGGCCGCCGCCAATAACTTCCGCAGCCCACGTCAGCTATATCCTCGTGGCGTCCAGCTTAACCACCCCCGAACCGTGAAGCGCGAGAGTCACAGGCGAAGTCGCTGTACCTCTTGGCGGGTTAGATAGCGTGCACGTATTTGGGCTTAAGCATAAAAGACGAGCAAAAACTTACTATGTCGCTACTCGCAACTTGTAGAAGAAGCTGTCCCAAATCTCGCTTGAAGCGCTTAAGTCAGTAAACCAGTGGTACGAGCGGTTTGCTGTGCAGATTTCCGAGTCGAAAACACGGCACGGTTTTCGACAAATTGCCTGAGATAAACCAACAAGTTGTTACGATGATTCCGTCTCTAGTGGAAACTATACGCATGCTCTCGAGTGAGCATGCGTATTTTTACTTCTCGGCCAGAAATGAGGCACGCCAAGATAGTGCGAGAGAGAGACAAAGGCAAAGTAAATGCTGGGAGGTTAACCAGGTGTCACCCGGTTTGCTATCCTATTCGCAGGCAGTGGTAAGGCACGCGAAAAGAAGCCTTACCGGCATGAGCCTGTGGTGGCAGCCATTACAAGACAGCTACCTGCAACTATTATTTTTCATTCTAAAAAGAGACAGGGCGTGCAAACACGACACAAGAAAGAGATCAGGACACCACAAACGCCGACTAACAACTGAAGAGACGCACAACGGCTGAAAAGAAAAATGGCACGAAAACTTATCTGCGCATGCCCATGCAACCGGCGAACCTATCAATCCGGCACGCGTCGCGGTCTACGTGGAAGATAACTGTTAAGGCATTTGATTTCATCTTTATGCAAGTTAATCGACGGTTGGCTCACGCATGCGCTACCACTATTCTCGATATGCCATGCTTCAATCATCAGGCGCGTTTCTTCATTTCTATGCCGGTACAACACTGCGCATTCATCGAATTTTGGCGTGCACTTACAATCTCGACAATGTAATGATAGATTAGAAGGTGAGCCTCCTGTTAGCGATCTCTTATGTTCCAACAATCTCTGGTTAATGCATCGGCCCGTCTGTCCTACGTAGAAGCGGCCGCAGCTGAAAGGGACCTTATACACCACACTCGTACGGCAATCAGTGAATTTGTTGGTGTGTTTTACGAAACAATTATCGGTCCGCTTCTTGTCTTTTACTCACTCATTCTTCCTCTGCACAGCGGCACAAATCTTACCTAGCTTATTGGCAGCCGTGAAAACAACATTAACGCCGTATCTACTTCCTACTTTCTTTAGCCTGTGAGATATGCAATGAATGTACGGAATTATTTTTCACTATATACCTATTTTTCTTAGGCATCCGCCGACGCTTTAACTGAAGCGGCCTACGATCACCTCTTTACTGAACATGTTCTTTATTGCCACGTGTGCTTCTTAATCACTTTTGCTGTATTCGGTTTTCGGCCACAAAGACTGTCAGCAACGCTCAGCGCGAACCGCGTCTCATTGTTCGAGAAGCTTCGCGATCATTGTAGATCGTTTTGTTAAGACTGCGCGCAAGACGCGCACACTCGAGCTTATTCTAGAATTTGCACGACAGCTAGCGATAACGCTGGAATATTCGACGGCGCATGTTTAAATGCCGACGCGCTTCATCGCTTGTCAGTTGATCGACGGTCGACGCTCTGTTCGCCGCTATCAGCGCATACAGTGTGTATTGCTGTAAATTACCTTTCCGTTTCTCGGCCACAAGTTCGGCCAAATAAAGACTTTCATCTCGGACACGTCGCCTGCGGTCTTCGTCCACGTCACGACCCCGTGACATTATTTTGCGTGCTTTCTTCTCGTAATCTAGAGTGCTAGGTGAGAGAACACGCGGTGTGGTTTGCCTAGGCGGCAAGCCTCTGTAGGCTCGCCGCGTCTAAAGCCTACAGAGGCTCGCCGCCTAGGCAAACCACACATTCTTTGAATATTGAGAAATTTAATGAGCTTGTCAAGCACGTGATGCAAAGTGTACAATTTCTAATCACTTAGGATAAACTATTATCCAATACAGTCGAGACCTCCATGAGTTTAAAACAGCCGTTTGTCCACGTTGCGTAAACACGTTATCCCGCCCATCGCCCACCGCTTATGATTCGCCCCTCAAGCTTTCCAGAAGCAATAAGGCACAATGACACAACTACAATAAAATTAGCATTGCTACGAAACGTCAATACTACAGTAACGTAGCGTTTTGGATGTGTTGGTATGATGTAGCTGTTAGCGCACGAAATGACGAAGACACAGACTTCGTACTTCGTGCGCTAAAAGGTACATCAGCAACACAGAAGCGACATTAAATAAGCAGGAGCGAACGACCAATGTGTGGAAGGCAGTAGGCGAATAATTGCGATGAATTCATTAGGAGAGAGAAGATAGCGAACCTTTATAACAACTGTTAATGAGGACCGGTACAAAAATAAAATGAAGCTACCATTATTACCTAACGAAGTGATGTAAATTAAAAAAAATTAGGTTCACGCGAGGTACGATGGCTTGAATGAAAGGCAGGTAATTTTCTCAAAAAGAAATGGACTTACGCCGTCCTTGTATTATAAAAAGGGACGACGACATGAAAGGAATTGCGGGACCTTCATTTGAAGAACGTGGAAAGCGCGTTGCGATATCAGCATTCAATTAACTTAAACGTGAATACTCATGTTCTTGGCTTTCGTAAGACCTCTGTGGCGCTGAATTCTTTGCATACGCGATTGCAGTAATTATCCGTGATAATTGCTTTGGCAGTCAATAAACACATGTACGTGTGCCAGAGCCCATTATATTGCAGGAGTAATGTAAGAGGGAAAAAATATGCTTCTAGCCTTTGCGCAATGAAAGAGAAATATACGTGAATGTTATTATACGTATTTCAATGCAAGCTTACTGTGCAGCTTAGTGTGCTATGCACTTAAGGAGTTTGTCGTTGGTGTATAAATGAATACTTCTTTCACTCCAAGGGGCCTATGCTGTAACACATTGCTTTGTATTTTAAGGGATACCGTGTGAAATCCTGAGCCAGTCGAAATGGTGTCCCTAGAACTCAATTCGTTGTTCAGCGTGTTATTTTATTTTGCAAACGCAAATAAATTTTTAATAATAAGAGTATTGCTAAAACGAGAAAAAACAAACAATTGTATTGGCAACACAGCACAATACTAATTTACCATTTACAGATAGTTCGACTTCATTTGGCATTGTACAAAAGTTCTCACCTATATCCTTTACCACAGCAAGCAAACTAGAAGCTTTCAGACATTGCACAAAAGGCGTAAACGAAGTATACCTTCCTGACTGCGAAATAAGTTTTTTTTTTCGGACGATTATTACATGACTACTCTGAGTCCCTGCATTTAATTTGACAATTATTATACCTCTTTGTTTGTGCTTCATCGGTTACAAACGCTTAAATTGCATCATGCGACAACAGATTAAGTTTCAGACTTTTAAACAATAATGGTGAAGTCAATTTTTGTGTTCTTAGTAAGAAATAAATGTGAACCATTCATTTTCTTAACGGTCCGCTACCATCTGTGTCTTGTCAAAGAGCACATTGCGGCTATATTGGCTGACAGATGACATAAATCAGGAACGGCGTTTGGACCACATTCCTTTCTTGCCACGGGGCGTCGCCATGTGGCGGCGCTGCTAAAATTAGACAGTAGCAACACTAGCGCACATAGGAATCGCAACAGGGAGAGCGACTGCGTTTTAGCTTCTTTCCTCCGTGTCACCCCTCCCTGTGTAGCTTCCAGCGAGCTCGTCGTGACGAGATAAAGAGAGCGACAAGCCCCTGTAACTCCGCTCGTCCTTGACGGGTTCGAGAAATTGATGCGGCAATTGATTCGTGAGGCAGTAAACTCCGATACTGACGTCATTCAATGATTAGTTGGAAAAGCAGTTCACGACCCTAAATTCTAAGAATGATTATCTCGGTCAATAGTGGGATCAACCCTAGGTGCTCTTTTGAAATGCCCTAAAGCTATAACTTTGCTTTATTTTGGACATGTTGAGCAATCTACCAGTTCGATGGAGCGAAGAAGAATGCTAGCCAAAGTGGAAGGCGAGAGAAAACTATATCGTCCGTTCACGAGATGTTTAGATGGTGTTCTTCCGGTCACAGAAAAAAAAACGTCTAGGCGAGCTTAAAGAACACACATTAGAAGATCTCACTGGCTTTCGTATGCTCATGGTGTCACCAGTAGTCGCCAGTGACCTGGCAGCATTTGACAATAATAACGACAGCAAGTAAAAAAAAATAGAGAGAGAGAGAAATGATTGCACACCCACAAGTACGTCAGGCGAACAACAAATGCGACGGAATAAGGACGGACTTCGGAAGCATTTCATAAAGAAATACTTAAATCGCACATGCTAGAGGTTTTTAGCTTGTCCGTATACTTTTCACGTTACCGTGTTACCGGAATACCGGATGGAATCTGCGCATGCGCGCACCTTTACGGAACGTAGACTTGATTTCACAGAACATTAACTACTCATGGGACACGCTTTACATTTACGGCCATATCTCGCGAACTCACGTCCTTCGTAGCTACTCGCGACATCCGCTTTACGGAAAGTCCTGCCGCCGAGTCAAGGTAAGCCGAAATGTGAGCGCCACTTCGTGTGACCACGTTGTTTGAGTCTGATTATCGAAGCTAGAGTGACCTAAAATACCGAAGTCGTAAGCGTGAGAGGCCTAAAACCCTGAGCGGCTGGATAGGTGGTGCCATCTGACGGAGCCGAGATCAAACAAGCAAGGAGAAAATTGTTATTGCAGAAACATGGTGCATTCCACTTGTGGTGTAAATTCCTTGCAGCAGCGTAATTACCAAAGAGCTGCCCCTTTAATTTTTCTTCCTTCAAAAACGCTAGGCGAAAACAAACATGTCTATGATTGTGGTTACACAAAACGCCAGAAGATGTTGATACCATCCTCTGGTAACCCAGTATTCCTACACCCCTTTGCGCTTACCCGAATACCGCACACGCTAAAAATCTCTATTACGATTTTGCCGCAGCGGTTATTGAATGTTATATAAATTAAATATAATTTAAATGTAGTTGCCACCCTCCATTTGTGGTCTACGTAAACGTACGCGTTTACGTACTTGCGTAAACGTTTACGTATGGGGAGCTAAAGCTTTGCTAAAACATGCGTCCCGGTAACACGGTGAACGCAATCCAGTATTCCGGTAACAAGGTAACGTTAAAAAGCTAAAAACTTTAAAATATAGAAGAAAACTCGTGTTGAGACAGATGTTTTGGTTTTTTCATGCATTTGCGACACCATGGTTGCATTCAATGTTGACCGACCTTCGTTCACGCCTATATAGTTTATAAAGTCGCTGCGTTACCACCTACTGTCTTTGAATATCTCAATTCGCTGGGACGAAAGCTGCGACTCACTTTGTATGCGTTTGCATTAACCGCTCCGGTCTTTACATATTATTAGTGCTTAACAAGAGAGCCGCGTCGCGAGTACTTCAACTGCTCTCAGATCACAATGAGGCGGGCTTCAATCGCGCTAAATACTTCCGTTGACGTCATGTGCGAGATGTTGGGCTCCTAAACGCGTATGCGCTCCACTCATTGTTCTGCACGCGATCACTTTACTCAGGTGTTGTCTAAAGAACAACCAACGCTGCGTTGAGTTTCCCGCTAAAGAGGGCTAACTATCCTTTCGATAGCCGAAGGTATACGAATGCTTTCAGCTTCGCCCCTATATAGACGTCACTGCGTCTCGGAAGTGGCTAACGCGACTGTACCTTGCGGTACTTTACAACGACTGAATATATTTGTTCGGTTAACGCAAATCGACTCTATATTTGCAGGCGTTCGAGCCACGCAAATTTCTACATTCTAACAATCGGCGCATCCCAGGGATCCTTGATAATTCGCGTGTCTTCGCCGAATTAAGGCGGTATGTTATGTACTGTTTCGTCGAGGAGGGCCTTTAGGGTTTACTAGGATCCCAAGACAACTGATTTGAGTTAGAATAGGTTTGAATCAGTAATGGCTCGGTCTTAAGTGATCGGATCATTGAACATCTCACACCGCGGCCTAGGCGTAGAGGTCTAGACGCCTGGCACGCAATGTGAGGATCTTCAGGCCGACTTCGTCTGCCTACAAGCTGAGTTCTTGTCAAAACCGAATTATGTTCACGCGCACACACCCCAAGCATTCGCTGGAGCAATTAAGAATTCGTGCTGACGCACAAAGTCGAGCGTATGTAAACTGCAATGGGCATAGGCGTGCGCAGAGGGTGGCGGGGGGGGGGGGGGGGGGGCGGCCACCCTCCCCTTGTCACCTAAGAAGAGGGGGGCGCAGAGTCTGCCCCATACATTGACTTATTAGGGAGGAGGGGCGCCGCGACGAACCTTCGCCCCCCCCCCCCCTGAAGGGGAACCCTGCGCACGCCTATGGCAATGGGTGCGGGAGAAAATAAAAGGTATACAGGCAACTTGGAGAAATACCTGTTCTCGAAACGTATAGACTACGAGTAAAAATGATTAACGGCGACAAAACGCAGCGACAATTAGGATAATGATGATGGCCCTGGGATGGGGCGCAGAATAAATCGGGTGGCCCAAAGCGTGTAAAGCAAACGAGTTCATCAGGATTAAATTAGCGAAAAATACCAGGAAAGCAAGAGTACTATCGAGTGGAATAATTGCTGATAGAGAATGCATTTTCCCTGTCGTTAGCCACATCTACTTAGCCCGTCTTTACTCGATAAAGCGGTATCATCGAGTCCTTTTAGGCCGGTCATTGCTTCCTTTTATTGAAAAGGCTGTAGACTTTTTTGCTGATATAGCTCACTACCGAATATCACGTCATTTTTATCGAATTTGGTTTTGATGGGCAAAAAACAATGCAATTCTGCCTTTATACTTCTCCAAACTTCTCTACGCAAGCAAAGCTGTAAACACAGACGCGGGAAAAATTACAATAAATCTGCCAAACTGTGTAAAACCTTTTTCTTTTAGGAAAACAAGACTTAACCATAAATATTCGTCGGCTCTAATTCTTGTTGCTACTGCGAAATTCAAAACAGCCCTTTCCCGAAGACAGCGAATCACTGAAGCTCTCTGCCATCAAGTGTGACTGAGTGTGAGGATTCGGAAAGCAGTTCGCAACTTCTTCTTCTTATTTTTTTTTGATGGCACGTAATATGCCTATATTGCATGCAAGCGCAACACGCGACTGAATTCTTCATAGCCTTTGCTACCTGTGACTGTATCGTCTGTATTGCTGAACCTGCGGTGTTACGCTGTACTGTTCATTCATTGTATCATGTTGCCCCTCCTGCTTGGGCCTAAAATAGGTCGTCAGTATTTGTAAACAAATGAACAATAAATAAAGAAAACTCGGGGGACGCTTAGCACTGTTCAAGACTGTGAAGGCGAAAGCCCACTTCAACCTTCTGTTAATCTGCTGTAGGACTTTCTCTAGATGTGTGAAGTTTATAATGAACTCTACGCTGACGTGCTGTTGAAGTTTAAGTTCAACTTAGCGCAGATGCCCTGCAGAACTTTGTGGCGCTATTTCTGTCCCACTCTATATTGAAATTCGGTTAAACTTTATGTTAGGCTTCAGAAGAACTCCACATTGACGATCATATACATTCTGCTGACATTTATGAGCTGTAATATAGACGTTTGTAGAACTTTCTTTCAGCTATCCCTTACTGGAGGTAGCGGTATGTTTTTACGTCCAATAAGGTAACCCCTGCTCGTAACGTATCTATTACAAGTAAGATATCCATTACGTCCATTACGGTATCTCTTACTGGACGTAATGGCCGTGGAAATTACGTCCAGGTGAACTCTAAAACACGTCACTTAGGGCTCGCGAACCACCCGTGGCAATTTTCTCCAGGACAGACAATATGCCTTTGTTTACCACATCCTCTGCTGCGCACTTTCAATCCCGTCAAACATCGACGTCCTACGGATCGGAGTACGCAATGCGTGTTCATGGGAATCAGCGAGTTCTGTGCTGTCACCCAAGTCTTTGCCAAACAGACACTAATTACTGCCTATCCTCCCATCTTTATCTTTTATTGCCCTTAATGTCTTTATTTTTGTACACTCGGAGCATGACGGTGCATTGCCAGAGTTTACTCCGAACTTTTGCATTACAGCGACACTGGAATGCAAGCTACAAGTGCAGAAATCATGGGTCGCTGGCCACCACTTACATATGCCTACATACGTAAGTGTCCTTGTCGGAGCCGTCTGTTGATGCGTATAAAATATGGATTTCAGAGATGCGGAGGCACCATTGTGCTTGACCAACCGACTACAGCCCATCATTTCGCAAGTCCAGAGAATTTCGTTGGAAAACGTAATTCTACGCACGCACACGAGCACAAGCGTCGTCGACCATATTACAAAACACCAGAAGCACAATTTTCCACATCTCCAATCTGCGCTTCGTAGGCACCCATAGGCGTGCGCACGGGGTGGAAAGGGGGGGGGAGACTTGGGCGGCCATATTCCCTTACCCCACCGTTTTGTAGAGTTCCGTGAGGTCGTATCCTAAAGGAGTGAGCTGCTAGCCTAACTTCGTATAAATTCGTATAACAAGAGAAAGAGAGATAACTGTTGTGCGGAAGGAAAAGAATTTAACGGGAATCCAGTTTGCTGACCTGCATTGAGGAAGGGGTAAGGAGAGAGAGAAAGGTAAGAAAGAAAAGAATGAGTGAGAGCGAGGTGTTTGTGTCCCTAAACACACACACACACACACACACACACACACACACACACACACACACACACACACACACACCACACACACACACACACACACACACACACACACCACACACACACACACACACACACACACACACACACACACACACACACACACACACACACACACACACACACACACACGCGCGCGCGCGAGCGCGCGCGAACGTGTCTAGTCTTTCCACGAGGCCGGTCGATCGTAACGCCTTTGAGTAGTTTTTAATCGGAAAGCGTCTTCGTCGCTTTCTGATTAGAAGCTAGAACATTCCGAGATTGATTGCTTCGAAAGCGGCTGGTCACCGAAGCGCAGCAAGGAGAGGCATGGAGTTTGACCAGCCGCACAATCATAAGTGTCAGGCCTCAAGTCAGAGGTAACGGTGACCTTATACACATATTTCAGGCCAAGAGCGCTGTAGATACGTTTAAGTTTAGCTGAAATATTGAAGAAATAATAGTTATTTTGATAGCTTCAACATTCGCTGTCGCACAACAGCTAGCCACAAAGCACCAATGTAGCTACATTTTGCCCCTTGAATTTCAGTAATCTCATGCGTCGCCATGGGTGTGACACTATTGTCTAGAGCAATATCCGAGTCTGCAGCCCCGAATCCTTTGGGCACCCTCGTAGCTCGCGGTATTAATAGAAAGCAGTGAATATATATATATATATATATATATATATATATATATATATATATATATATATATATATATATATATATATATATATATATATATATATATGTATATATATATATATATATATATATATATATATATATATATATATATAAAACATAGGGCTCACGAACCACCCGTGGCAATTTTCTCCAGGACAGACACTATGCCTTTGTTTACCACATCCTCTGATGCGCACCTTCAATCCCGTCAAACATCGCCGTCCTGCGGATCGGAGTACGCAATGAATATATATATATATATATATATATATATATATATATATATATATATATATATATATATATATATATATATATATATATATATATATATATATATATATATATATATATATATATATATACGAGCTACGAGGGTGCCCTAAGGATTCGGGGCTACAGACTCGGATGTTGCTCTAGACAATAGTGTGACCCCCATGGCGAAGCATGATGTTACTAAATTCAAGGGGGAAAATGTAGCTACATTGGTGCTTTTGGCTAGCTGCGATATATATATATATATATATATATATATATATATATATATATATATTGGAAGTTTTACTAAATTTAAATATTCCAGAGGGTCACCCACCACGTGCACTCTATTAGGTGTAAGTGGCGCCTTTAGGAAACAATGCTACGACGGCTGTCGAGAGGTGACGTTATTGTGCGCGAACAAGCTAAACGTCAATGTGCCGGTGCCAACAGAGCCGCGGCAATACAGAAACAAGAGAGCGGGAGGAACCGAGCACAAAAGAATTGCCCTCTTTTTTCGACTGCATCATTCTTCTAGGAGTGACCTGAAGACGCGAACATGCGCGAGGACAAAGGAGCGCGGGTCTTTGATCTGCCCAAAGAAAGGCGCAGTATTTCCTCACCGTCTAGAGAAAACAAGGCATCTGTGGTCTCGCACGGGTTGGCAACGTCACATGATATGGGACGAGAATATTAAAGTGACTGGCGGGGCTTTAAAGCTGTACCACCGGCCGGGTGAGTGTTCGGTATCTTTTTCATGGAGCCCATTTTTAGCATGGGGTGTAATGTTGCCTATTAAAAAAAAATGGGAAGCTAGTTCAGCTGGTCCTTTAATCACTAGCATATATTGCAGACGAAAAATACCTGTGGAAAACACGAGAACTATAGCGAAGAGGACGACGGCCTGTCTGCATGTCCAGTCGTCCTCTTCACCTTCGTTGTCCTGTTTTCCGCTGGCGATCTTCGTTTCAAGGATGCAGCAGCTAGCTCAACTCACCACTTCGCTTCTTCAAAGAGACGCATTTGAAAAACGATACCGATAAAGCAGCACGGGCAACAGCACAACTCGTCACCCTAGAAAGCAGTTTGCCCTGCCACGGTGGTCTAGTGGTTATGGCGCTCGATCCCGAAGGTCCGGGATCGAATCACGGCCGCGGCGGCTGCATTTTCGACGGAGGCGAAAATATTTGAGGCCCGTGTACTTAGATTTAGGCGCCCGTTAAAGAACCCCACGTGGTCGAAATTTCTGGAGCCCTCCACTACGGCGTCTCTCATAATCATCTCGTGGTTTTGGGACGTTAAATCCCAGATATTGTTATTATTAGAAAGCGGCTTGTACATATGAGCGCCCTCTTTACTCCAAAGCGCTTACAAAGGCAACTCAAACGTGCCGAAATTATTACCTGCATAACCGGCTGTATATTGTTCTGTGTCCATCGAAGGCAAAATTCAGATACCATTACATCAACTTAGCTTACAAGCAGGAAAACTGTGCATGGGTGGCCTGTTTGTTTCAGGCTGTGGGACGCAAATGGGGAACGGAGGATAATTTTTTTTCTATAATTTAACTTCTGAAACTTCACGTGCACTTACAAGCTGGTGAAATGTACACAGAACGATTTGACAGACACGTTTCATGCGTTACAAGCATTTTCAGCGCACGATGTCCTGTTTCGCAGGCCATCGTACGCTTAGCAGAGAAAAATTTAGTACAATTGGATATATAGAGAGAGAAATGTTAAATCCGGATGGGATTCCAACTCGGGCCCTCTGCCTTGCAATCGAGTATTCTATATCACAGAGCCATGCCGGTGCTTGAAACTCTTTTGCGAAAAGGCCCCATACAGGCGTTCATGTATAAGGTCCATGCGTCACACAATGCGCATTGCGCAAGTGGGTAGTGGAATGCTTCCAACCCATTACAAAGGGCTCAGCCATAATTCTTCATCGTCATCGGCCACGGGACAAAGTGCACATAATGCCTCACAGATGTGTTGCGGGTACCACGCTTCTACGCAGAATGATGAATAAAGACATAGTGGGTGCTTCCCTACTTCACAAAAATTATGATTTATGGCATGGTGGGTGTACCTTGCAAGTGTATACTTGTATTAGTTGCCCCAATAACGTTTACAAGAAGCTCTAGAAAGGCCACTCGTCCAGCTTTCGCTGTGACTGTGCCGCGTGTTCGGCGCAGGCCTGGCGATTTCTTTTTTTAAGGTTGCGCAAACAAACAACAAATTTTATAGGCAGCACTCAAGCCAGCGGAAACGTGATAGCATTGGGCGGATTTCACTCGGCCATTGCAACGTCCGCCATCGCAAGGAGGTCGTTAGGGGAAGCAGGAAAGCGTAAGGATCGAGCGATCATCTCGCTCTGTGATTGCTTGTTTTCAGAAGGAAACTTGAGCTAAGCCTCCTTATCTCGAATATGAGTCGTGAACCAGGGAAACAATTGGAACTTGGAAGAGCCTCAACGACTGGAGGGGTAAAAGGATCTCGTCGCCGAAAGAGATCCGCGTTTGCGAGCGGCAGGACCTTTTGACGATTGGAACTGGACTCATTGGAGCGTTGATGGCTTCGCAGCTGATGCTTCCAGCCGCAGTTGGCAACAGGGAGAAAGAGAGAGGAGGCGCCCACCACGAAACTAAGCAGCGACCGCAGAGCTCGAAGCGTACCTATGCGAACAGAGAGAACGACCGCCGAAGAAGTAGAGAAAGAAGAGCGATAACAAACTTTCATACTTCCATTAATCACGAGCTCCAAGCTCGAGGGTCGGAAGAGATGGTAACGCGCGGAAATAAAAGCAAACATTTCTTCTGGTCGGAAACTTTTTTGGAGAAAGGAAATGCAGCACTGAGAGTGGTAAGAGGAAACGCCTTCACGAACATAACGCAATAAAGCCTGGGCAGAAGAGGCTTGAGACAATAAATATAAGTATACGGTGACACGAAAGGAAAGGACATTGCAGACGGGCAATCTATGGCAGCGAATGCCCAGATAGTGCGCCCGCCGCCTGACCACAGGAGCGAGGGACATAAGAAAGCACTTAATCATCTTTATTGTGATGGCTCGGTGGCATACGCTCTTGCCATTCTTCCATAAGAATGAATGTGCGGCGTTAGTTGACAGGGACTGTGTGTGCTCCCGAACAATGCGTAACCACGTTTTTGAGGCTGTCGACTTACTCTCCGGAGAAGTGCGCACGGCACGATAAATGATTTCAGAACGTTACCTCGTCCATATAATTTGCTTCAGCGCCCATTGCGAAGTACGGACTCGAGGTATGTAAATAAAGTGAGCAGTCTCAAAAGACACCGATGTAAAAAAAATACACAGCACAAGGTAGCAATATACGCGTTATATCATTCCTGTCGGCAGTGCCAAAAATGGAGTACCACTGTTAACTCGGAGATAAATGTTCGCGCCACGAAAATTGGATTCATTGTTGGCCGAAACTCGTGGCAGCTTTTAAAGCCTGGAGCTAATCTACGTTCTTTGTCCCGAGCAGAGGCGCTTGTTTCTTGCAATTCTCGAGGCAATAAACTGTTAAGCAGCGCTGCTCCGAAAAAAAAAAAAAAAAGATTGCTGCCCGCGCATTCGTTTAAAGCTCCTGCAGTCAAGAATGGCAAATTAGGATGAATTTGTCGCGCCAAGTGAATATTAATAAACAGGCGGTTTATTTTTCTTGGCCTATAGTTTTTGTCGTTGTCATAAACGTTAAATTTCCTTTTATTTATTTATTTATTTATTTATTTATTTATTTATTTATTTGTTTGTTTGTTTTTACAGAAAGACGCCAGCGCATGGTCATGGACTGCGCAACGTGTAAAGTGTGGGATTTCAACATAACCTGTAGAAAGAAATACTACCGATAAGAAGAGAGAAAGCGCGATAAGTGACCAAAATTTTTGAACAAGAAGTGTAGCCCCAACGCTTCCAGCGTCGATTGTAAGAGTTACAGATTGTTCTTACCACGGCGGCATCTAAAGAATGTAAATAAAAATAAATAAATAAACGGTAAGTTAACTAAGGCCTCGCAGGCCCCGATATTAATGAAGCAAATTAGTTCAGAAGCAACGGGAGTGCTTTTTGATCATGGCATAAGAGAGTTCTGCAAGGAACTGCACGTGTATGTATAGTATGTCTTCTTTATATTCAATGCCTGCCTCGGACAACCAAAAGAAAAACCTCGGGCTTCTTCGTTACTTTTCAACAGTTGACACTGTTTGAACGCCAGGACGGGCGCAATGTGCAGTTTAATAAGGGCGCCGTCTCTTTGTGTATATGGCAGTGGATATTTAAGGAAAAAATATAACATATACGTGGCATGTTATTGCGAAGTCGACGCCATGCAATAAATCAAGAGGGATAACGTTAAACGCCAATATTAAAGGTCTGTAGTACGACCACCATGCTAAGTCTGAGTAACGTGGTGCAAAAGTATATTTTAACACGGAGCTGTTAAAGCCGGGCGTAAGGTGTGATCCGTGGACTGGAAAAATCAGCTGGCAAGCTCCACTACAGAGTACAAGCATTTATGCATGGTACCATATGAATGCGTTGCTGGTGGGAAAGTGAAGTGAGGGGGAGGAGGAAGGGAGAGGGTAACGCATAGCATATCCTTGTATAGTATAGTACAGCAAGAGGGTGGGAAAGGAAAGGGACCTCGCGGAGCGATGGCTTCACTTCGCGTCGCCATGGCAACCGGGCGTATCCAATCAATACCCAATATACCATAAAAAAAAGGTGCTAACCGCATGGCTATGCTCACTTGAGCTTGGATGCACGTTTACAACCGATCGATGGCCAATCTATACGCAATCAATACTGATAAATAACTAACCGATGCCGATTACGACCTCGACGAAACCAGATGAGCGTTACTTGGCCAATATGGACTTCATCGGGCCAATACGTATCGGTCGATAAGCAATCAATGCCGATCGATGTGAACAACTAATGAAACACGACACCGACATAGCGTAGCCATATATATATATATATATATATATATATATATATATATATATATATATATATATATATATATATATATATATATATATCTGTGTGTGTGTGTGTGTGTGTGTAAATTATAGCAAGGAATGGGAAAGGGAAGTGAGTTTGAGAACGAGGGAAAGGACGAGGGGAACGCCACCAGCTCCGCTCTTTCTTCAGTCTGCGCCCCACTAGTGCGTAGCTGACCCAATTTTTTTTTTTCTTTTTGTTCCTATTCTTCTGTATGACATAAGGCTTACAGGCATTTTTAGACGTCATTGTACGCGTAGGGCAGCAGTACATCAATGAATTTATTTTCAGAGGAAGAGCGCCTCGTAGTCTTCAAAGTGTACCGCACGTGTTAGCCACGCTTTCTATTACATGCTCCACAGGTCCATCCTATTTCAAATGCTGAATAAATGTTATTCCCAGTGCTTACACGTCGGATGCAATGCCTATCTTTTCGTCTACAAGACAGGAGGGATGGAAAGAAAAAAAAAGGGGGGGGGGGATGAAATGCCTGGAGGTCAACCTGACGCGCATCTAGTTCGCGACCCTACGCATGGGCAAAGAAAAGAATGAAAACAAATAAAATGGATGAAGGTAGGTACTTGAGAAGTGTGGACACGGCCGGATGTCCATTAAGCCTGCAATCGGTCACTGAGGCCAGTGTCTCATGAAATGTAGCAGTGCCCACGTCGCCTTGTAAGGCTGCGACGCCTGGGGTCACCATCTACGTGACCGTCATACATGGACCATCAGCCCTTGCGAGCCATTTCTGACTTCCACATGCAACTGTGAAGGTACGATCGAGCGCGGATCGCATTTTCGTGATGGTTATAAAGTGGAACGCGTTACAATCCTTCTTCGGAGGGTGTTAAACAGAGTTTTTCATGCAGCGTCTTCTGCTTCAATAAATAAAAAATAATGTTTATGTCCCAATTTGCGTATTTGTGATAAATGGGCAAACAAAAGCGGCTTTGTTTTCTTTTTGTTACTGCTGAAGGAATAAGTGAATACGTTTTAGAGCAAAAGAAGATTATGATTGATATGATGTGCTTTAGACCAGTAGAAGAGGTAGCCACTCGCAACAGTGATACGACTGAAAGAAAAGTAAAAGCTTTGTTATCGACATAAATTATGAAACTGGTCGTGTCAGGGACGTTGTTATGTTGCGGATGCATGTACTGACAAGTACATGCGTAATACACTGCCATTAGGAACCCTAGCTGCAACTTCTTAGTTTGGGAAGATGAATGAAAGCAGATGTCAGACACATAGGAATCAAATTTATGAGTGGAGCATACCCAGAAATTTTGGACATTGCCCCTTCAGCTTTTTCTGGAGCTTCACTGCAGTACACCACCGTAACTGAATGGGTGGTGTTTTTAAAACACTATATCTAGATATATCAGCCGAATTTCAAGAAGTTTCAAGAAACATCGATTAGAGAGGGCTAACTTTGAATAACATGCGCAGAAACGAAACTTGGTCGTCATGCCGTTTTTTAGTTACAGCGCCATCTTGTGAGACCATGCGGTGAAGCCACATTCCAGGGGGTTCTGGTTCAACAGCTTCCAAGAGAGGGCAAACTGCATTCAAATGTGCGAAGGTGGAACTGTAAAATGAATAATAAAGTTTTGCGTTGGTATTGCAATGGAAAAACACGTGTTTGTCACTTTGTCTCGACGTGAACATAGAGACAAAGTGGATTAAGGAGGATTAAGGTGTGGGGCAGTGTGGACAAGTTCATCAATGACAATTGGAGTGAATCGCCGTGGCTTAAGGCAGATTAGGGTGCAGACTGATGCGTAGAGTGGTATAGAAAGGATGAATGAAGGTGGATTAAGGTATGGAGCAGTATGAGGTAGTACATCAATTTAATTGAAGTGAACCACAGTGGCCTAAGGTGGATCAATCTACGGATTAATGCGTAAAGTTGTATAAAGCGAATGGATTAATGTGGATTAAGGTGTGAAGCAGCATGACATACACCCCAAATGTTATTTGAAGTGTAACAGAGTGTCTTAAGGAGGATTAAAGTGTGAAGGGGTATAGAGATGATGGATTAAGGTGGATTGGGGGTGCGGATTAAATGTAAATTAATACAAAAGGTGGATTAGGGCGGATTAAGGTCTAGATTACTACAAAAAAAAGCTGGATTAATGTGCGAACAATATGGAGTACTATAGCAATGTTGTTTAATGTGAGTCAGAGTGGATTAAGGTGGATAAAAGTGTGAACGGGTACAGAGATGATGGATTAAGGTTGATTGGGGAACGGATTAAGGTGTAGATTAATACAGAAAAGGTAGATTAACGTGCGATACGATATGGAGTACAATATAAATGTTATTTAAAGTGAGTCAGAGTGGATTAAAGTGGATTAAAGTTTGAATGAGTATAGCGATGCTGAATTAAGGTGGATTGGTGTACGGATTAAGGTGTAGATTATTACAAGAAGGTGGATTAAGGCGGATTAAGGCGTAGATTATTACAAAAAAGCTGGATTAAAGTGCGATACGATATGGAGTACTATAGCAATGTTATTTAAATGAGTCAGAGTGGATTAAGGTGAATTAAGATGTCAATGGATATAGAGATGACGGACTAAGGTGGATTAGAGTACGGATTAGGGTGTACATTAAACTAAAGAAAGGTGGATTAAAGTGAGATACGATATGGAGTACTATAGCAATGTAATTTAAAGTGAGTCAGAGTGGATTAAGGTGGATTAAAGTGTGAAGGGGTATAGCGATGATGGATTAGGGTTGATTGAGATGCGGATTAAGATGTAGATTAATACAAAAAGGTGAATTTAGACGAATTAATGTGTAGATTGTTACAAAGTAAGCTGGATTAAGGTTTGATATGATATGGAGTACGATATCCATGTTATTTAAAGTGAGTCAGAGTGGATTAAGGTGGATTGGGGCACGAATTAAGGTGTAGATTAATACAGAAAAGGTGGATAAAGGTGGACGATATGGAGACTACACCAATGGTATTTGAAGTGAGTCAGAGAGGATTAAGGTGAATTAAATTGTGAAGGGGTATAGAGATGATAGATTAAGTTTGACTGGGGTGCGGATTAAGACGGAAATTAATACAAAAAGGCGGATTTAAGCGGATTAAGGTGTAGATTGTTACAATAAAAGCTGGATTAAGGTGCGATATGATATGGAGTACTATAGCAATCCTATTTTATGTGAGTCAGAGTAGATTAAGGTGGATTAAATTGTGAAGGGGTACAGGGTGTGTCTAGGTAAGATCGAACATGAGGTCGCGGTCAGCATTCCCGATTTTGATAAAATTTGCTATAGGTCTAGACATTACACCCAGAACAATGGTTTCGAATTTAGTCTTGCGAAAAAAAATTGTTCGCCTGAAAAAAAAATATACACATTTTGGCCGCAAAAAAAAAACTTTTCCGTCAATTAAGCTATTTCTGAATTTTTGAGCGCACCTAGCGAAAGATCATTGCTTTTCTTGGTCACAATATTTATTCCCCTTAAAGAACAACTGAAATACAATCTTATGAGTATATTGTTTTCTTTGCTTGTCGAAGCACTTTTGAAGAAAAAAGTCACAAACTTGGCAAATCGCACAAAATACCTGTGTTTGAGGAATTTATTGCTGCAAACAAGTTAAAGTGAGACTAATAAAAATCAGTACATATGAACTTTCCTATTTTCGCTCTCTTTTAAAATTTTTTCATGGTTTTATCGCGCTCCATTTTACTAGATAAGTGGGTTCAAACGTAAGTGATTTACCAAAAACGCCAAACTTTAAAAATAGTTTTCTCAAGAAGGCCATTTTTAATTTTTGTTAAATCCCTCTGATTGAAGTCAAGGACGTCGTCTACCATTCTGCATAAAAAAACGTTGCATTATTTTGGTTGCTAACAAGTTATAGTGCGTCAAATGTGACCATGCCAGCCTAGCGGCCACGTCGTTCGTTATGTGCTGAAACTCGGATATAATTTGTTAAAAATACTTGTACGTGACATAATCACAATCAGCAGCTCCACACCAACAAATTTGCAGCCAGGTGTCATGGTTCAGTAAGCTTTGTCTTGCGATCAGCCGCTTGACAAACCCGCAGCAGCAGCCTCTCGATGCTGCGGGCGCTCACATTACATGAGTGCCGCTTCGACTGCGGATGAGCTTGGGCGCCAAACTGCGCCCAGAGGACGAACGAGAGAAGGAATGCAGCATCACTGTGAAAGTTAAAGGCTCTTAAGTACCAACAAAAGCCATATTATACAATGAAAACTCTGCCGGCAATTCTGCAGTGAGCGCCTCCAGTAGAGCGCTCATGTGTTGCTTTCTCTCTTCAGATGGCCTAAAGATAATTAGGTTCACTCTATCAGCAATATATGACATAAAAGCAAGCCATTGACATCTAAAGAAATGTCTCATACGCGCTTCCGATGGTCCAACAAGTCAAATTGCAGTTGTTCTTTATCTCGTGCCAGGACACTTGTGTCAGCCGGCTATGAAAATAAGTGAGTGCAAGCCCTTTGCTCCATCAAAGCGCCGCTTTTACAATATTGTATTGTTGTATGTCCACAGATATAATATCCAACGCAAGCGGAGAGTTTATCACGATATTTTGTGGCTGCGGGCATAACAGGAGGGAGAAAAAATACATGCGTGCTGTATTGAAGGCGCGCACTGCGACATTGCAGGCAGAGTTTTCGTTGCATATTATCACATTTGTTCTTAACAGCCTTTAACTTTCACATTGATGCATTCCTTCTCTTGTTCGTCCTCTGAGCGTAGTTTGGCACCCAAGCGGAGCTCATCCGCAGTCGAAGCGGCACTCGTGTAATGTGAGCGCCCGCAGCATCGAGCGGCTGCTGCTGCGGGTTTGTCAAGTGGCTGATCGCAAGACAAAGCTTACTGAACCATGACATCTGGCTATGCATTTGTTGGTGTGGAGCTGCTGATTTGTGATTATGTCACGTACAAGTATATTGAACAACTTATATCCGAGTTTCAGTACATAACGAACGACGCGGCCGCTAGGCTGACTTGTTCACATTTGACGCATTATAACTTGTTAGCAACCAAAATAATGCAACGTTTTTTATGCAGAATGATAGATGACGTCTTTGACTTCAATCAGATGGATTTTTCAAAAAATTAAAAATGGCCTTTTTGAGAAAACTATTTTCAAAGTTTGGCGTTTTCGGTAGATCACTTACGCTTCAGCCCAGTTATCGAGTAAAATGGAGCACGATAAAACCACGAAAATTAATTTAAAAGAGAGCGAAATTATCAAAGTTCATATGTACCGATTTTTATTATCCTCACTGTAACTTGTTTGCAGCAATAAATTCCTCAAACACAGGTATTTTGTGAGATTTACCAAGTTCGTGATTTTTTTCTTCAAAAGTGCTTTGCCAAGCAAAGAAAACAATAGACTCATAAGATTGTATTTCACTTGTTCTTTGAGGGGAATAAATATTGCGACCAAGAAGTGCACCGTTTTTTCGCTAGGTGCGCTCAAAATTCAGAAATAGCGGAATTGGCGGAAAAGTGCTCTTTGTGGCCAAAATATATATATTATTTCAGGCGAACAAATTTTTTTTCGCATAACTAACTTCGAAACCATTTTTCTGGGTGGAATGCCTAGACCTACAGCAAGCTTTATCAAAATCGGGAATGGTAACCGGGACCTCGTGTTCGATCCTGTCTGGATACACCCTGTACTGCACCCTTCACACTTTAATCCACCTTAATCCACTCTGACTCACATTAAATAACCTTGCTATAGTACACCATATCATATCGCACCTTAATGCAGCTTTTTTTGTAATAATCTACACCTCAATTCGCCTAAATACACCTTTTTGCGTTAATCTACATCTTAATCCGCACCCCAATCAACCTTAATACATCATCTCTATACCCCTTCATACTTTAATCCACCTTAATCCGCTCTGAGTCACTTCGAATAACAGTGATATAGTACTCCATATCGTATCGCACCATAATCCACCTTTTTTAGTTTATTCTACACCTTAATCCGTGCCCCAATCCACCTTAATCCATCATCTGTGGACCCCTCCACACTTTAATCCAGCTTAATCCACTCTGACTCGCATTAAATAACATTGCTATAGTACTCCATATCATATCGAACCTTAATCCAGCTCTTTTTGTAATAATCTACGCCTTAATCCGCTTAAATCCACCTTTTTGTATTAATCTCCATCTTAATCAGCACCCCAATCAAACTTACTCCATCATCTCTATACTCCTTCACACTTTAATTCACCTTAATCCGTTCTGACTCACTTCAAATACCATTGATGTAGTACTTCATATCGTATCGCACTTTATCCACCTTTTCTCTATTAATCTACACCTTAATCCGTGCCCCAATCCACCTTAATCCATCATCTCTATAGCCCTTCATACTTTAATCCACCTTTATCCACTCTGACTCACTTTAAGTAACATTGCTATAGTACTCCATATCATATCGAACCTTAATCCAGCTCTTTTTGTAGTAATCTACACCTTAATCAGCCTTAATCCACCTTTTTGTAATAATCTACACCTTAATCCGTACACCAATCCACCTTAATTCATCACCGCTATACTCATTCAAATTTTAATCCACTTTAATCCACTCTGACTCACTTCAAATAACATTGATATTGTACTCCATATCGTATCGCACTTTATCCACCTTTTCTCTATTAATCTACACCTTAATCCGTGCCTCAATCCACCTTAATCCATCATTTCTATAGCCCTTCATACTTTAATCCACCTTTATCCACTCTGACTCACTTTAAGTAACATTGCTATAGTACTCCATATCATATCGAACCTTAATCCAGCTCTTTTTGTAGTAATCTACACCTTAATCAGCCTTAATCCACCTTTTTGTAATAATCTACACCTTAATCCGTACACCAATCCACCTTAATTCATCACCGCTATACTCATTCAAATTTTAATCCACTTTAATCCACTCTGACTCACTTCAAATAACATTGATATTGTACTCCATATCGTATCGCACTTTATCCACCTTTTCTCTATTAATCTACACCTTAATCCGTGCCTCAATCCACCTTAATCCATCATTTCTATAGCCCTTCATACTTTAATCCACCTTTATCCACTCTGACTCACTTTAAGTAACATTGCTATAGTACTCCATATCATATCGAACCTTAATCCAGCTCTTTTTGTAGTAATCTACACCTTAATCCGCCTTAATCCACCTTTTTGTAATAATCTACACCTTAATCCGTACACCAATCCACCTTAATTCATCACCGCTATACTCATTCAAACTTTAATCCACTTTAATCCACTCTGACTCACTTCAAATAACGTTGATATTGTACTCCATATCGTATCGCACTTTATCCACCTTTTCTCTATTAATCTACACCTTAATCCGTGCCCCAATCCACCTTAATGCATCATCTCTGTACCCATTCATACTTTAATCCACCTTAATCCACTCTGACTCACATTAAATAACATTGCTATAGTACTCCATATCGTTCGCACATTAATCCAGCTTTTTTGTAGTAATTTAGACCTTAATCCACCTTAATCCACCTTTTGTATTAATCTACACTTAATCCGCACCCCCAATCCATCTTAATCCTTCATATCTATACCCCTTCACACTTTAATCCGCCTTAAGATACTGTTACACTTCAAATAACATTCGGGGTATATGTCATGCTGCTTCACACCTTAATCCACCTTAATCCATTCGCTTTATACAACTTTACACAATAATCCGTGCATTTTTCCACCTTAGGCCACTGTGGTTCACTTCAATTAAGTTTGATGTACTACCTCATACTGCTCCATACCTTAATCCACCTTGATCCATCCTCTTTATACGACTCTACGGATCAGTCTGCACCTTAATCTGCCTTAAGCCACGGTGATTCACTCCAATTATCATTGATGAACTTCTCCACACTGCTCCACATTTTAATCCTCCTTAATCCACTTTGTCTCTATGTTCACATCGAGACAAAGTGAAAAAACGCATGTTTTTGCATTGCAATACCAACGCGAAACTTTATCATTCATTTTACAGTTCCACCTTCGCATATTTCAATGCAGTTTGCCCTCTCTTGGAAGCTGTTGAACCAGAACCCCCTGGAATGTGGCTTCACCGCATGGTCTCACAAGATGGCGCTGTAACTAAAAAACGGCATGACGACCAAGTTTCATTTCTGCGCATGTTATTCAACGTTAGCCCTCTCTAATCGATGTTACTTGAAACTTCTTGAAATTCGGCTGATATATGTAGATATAGTGTGTTTAAAACACCACCCATTCAGTTACGGTGGTGTACTGCAGTGAAGCTCCAGAAAAAGCTGAAGGGGCAATGTTCAAAATTTCTGAACATGACTGCGCAGCTGTTTCAGCGCACAACTCTTGAGAGCAACTGCGGAGACATTTCTCTGGATCACCTCGGCGCTGTCGGCCGGCAGCCCGCGCGCGCTCAGTAGCACTTCAAGAGCACTGCACCACAGGAGCAACCTCTCGAGGGTCTTCAGAAAGTGAGAAGACACTCAGCGCGTCTGCTCACTTCTGTTTGCACCGTTCATCACGCTAGCGAATTGTTAATTTCAGTGCTCGCGTTCAACGAGTGAGAAGTGTTCATATATGTTCGTGCGCGCAGGCACCATTCTCGTTAATTGAATTAAAGATCCAGCGTTTATTGCGACTTCAAAAGGCTGAAATCTACGCACATTTTTATAAGCGTTAGATGCATTGCTACCGATACCAGTGCTTCGCCTTTATCGCGAAGCAGGCTTTATTAAAAAAAACAGAAGAAGAAAGAAATCACAGTTTCGCCGCAAGTGCGAAGCAATGAGTGCGGCAGCAACAAATTCGAATACTATACCAAGGAAGGCTACCTGTTCCGGATCCGACCTCGTAACTAGAAAAAACACTGGTGTAAGGGCCGCTGCAGGGAGCGAAGCGGTTTTCGTGCTGTATGTCGTCTCAAAGTGAAGTAAGCGTTGGGAGCACAGCACGTGCAAGGGTATACGAGCCGTCTACTGATCTCTGTCGAGATAGCGCTCGCGACCGCGCCGTTTTGATCAAAGTTCACAGTTGCTGTTCGAGCGATGTAGGCAAATCATATGCTGTTGGTTTCATTCAGTTGCGATTAACACCTTTTTTTTTTAAATATTTGGTTTCAGTTGCGTGAAACATCCTGGATAGTATATAGTATAGCGTGCTGCAATTAGCTGTTGTATGCGCTGTTTACTTTCGCTAGCGTACTCTAGTGTTAATCTTGTTGTGTTGTATTTTTCTTGATTGTTATTATTCACTTGCATTGTAAGCCTGTTCCTTAAACGTTTACATGCGATTACATTGTAATCCCCCTTACTCAGTGCCTTCGGGCCGGTAAGGTATTTTTCAATAAATAAAATAAATAAATATACAGGTTCTTCGCACGTTTTCCTGACGTTCATAACAGAAATTCCATAACAGGGGCCCTTATCACCAGGCAAAATTGTGCCCGTAAAATTCATCATTAAACATCATAAAATCGTTATTGAAATCATCCAAAAAGAGCATTCGTGACACGTGCGTGCTGCACTGCGGCGAATCACCTCGGCAGCCGTGTGACAGAGGAGGCGCTGTCGTAACCGTAACTATGAGATAAAGTAGGCATTATCAAAAGTATGCGACTCCTTTCCTGAATCACTACGACGTGCTCTCAAACATGCCCTCACGTTAGACGGGCGACCTCGTCAAGAATGGGAAGTTCAGAGCTTACCTACAGAAGTGCACCGGTGCTGATCCTGCCACCGTTCTTCACCGCCTCTGTACCATGTACTGTTTTCTGAAAATCAGGAGCAATATGAGAGTTAGGACACATTTGTCCCAAACAGACACAAAATTGTAACATCACCACCGAGGTCCAATATTTCAGAGATATTTTTTAACGAAAAAGTAACGCACACATAATCAAAACTACGTTTTTCTATGGCGAGAGTTTCCCAGCCATCGCACAAAATGCGTATCAGGCAAAGAAGAAGATGAAGAAGAAGAAGAAGAAGAAGAAGAAGAAGAAGAAGAAGAAGAAGAAGAAGAAGAAGAAGAAGAAGAAGAAGAAGAAGGAAAAAAAAAAGCGACACTTCAGCAACTGGAAAAGTGAATGCGGTATGGCGGCGAAGAGGGCCGCACACTTTACAGCCTTCGCAAATGAACGCTGACGTTTCGTTTCTTCGTCTCAACGCTCGGGAGAAGAAAAAATGACAGAGAAGCGTAGGCGGAGGGCCGAATACACTTTGGCGTGTTTCAAACAGTCCGTTCCCTGGAGCAAACTGCTTGAAAGCTTTGGATCGGCGTCTTAGGCCTGAAGTAGCAGCAGGGACGACGACGTATGCTTGCACCGGCTGCCCCCTGAGCAAAGCAGAGAAGCCCTCCTTGCGTGGGCCTTGAAAAGGCCGCTCGCAAGAAGCGGGCGGCGGACCCCTATAAACGCGCACCCGCGGGAGATATGCCCTGGGCGGCGCACTTTGAAAAGTCAGCTTGGCCCAGCGTTTGTTTTTCTGAGGCGGACCAAGAAAACCGACCACCATTGTGTACTTTGTGTACTATTTCTGCCGAATGCAAAAACAGTCCGTGAAGCTTCTAGACGGCGCCTTCTCGAAACAGCACAGTTAGCCAACAGGATAGTGTCCTGGAAGTAGGCAGAATAAAAATGGCTTTATATAAACTCTTTGTGCTTAGTAACTATAATTGAGGGCGAATAGGAAGCACGCATTTGTGCAGCAGCATCCTTAGGGGCTCTGTGTGACCGTGACAATTAGCTCGGAAAGCTTCGTGGATGGAAACGGGGGCTCACATACACTATCCACAACTTTAGTTATTTCGACGGAAATAAACCGGTTGTGGCACAAGAGCCTGTAACAGAAGTGTCGTCCCCCAATTTCTCTTAGAAAATAACCCCGGAGAGTAGTACTACCTCTGTTGTCAACACCTAAGCGCGTCTCTTGATTGTTTATAAACAGACAAAACATCCGATTTCATTACTAGTTCACGTGTGTTATGACGGAAACAAACAGCCCACTCCCGTCATCGTACTATACCATCTTTCAGCGTCGCAATATTAACTGCATCGCGGCATATAAGTTCTTGCAATTTCGTTTCTACGATTCGCGTATCATTGTTTTAACTATTTCTCTGCAGCATTGTCGCTGCGGTGTGTGCTCTCCTGTATGCCCACAGTAGTGACAATGTGGCCTCGTTAGCATGGGCATCTCTATATATTCTTGCGTGTCTCGAGAGATCTTCTGGTATTTGTTTGTTACAGCGACACAAGACACAGCGCTGCATGTGCGTGTGTATTTGCGCGCTTTCTTATCCGCGTTCCTTCGCATGCTACCAGAGCAACTCTGTGTCCCGTTTGTTTTGTACCCTAATGCACTTTTCCATCTGTCTGCAAGCACGAAGGTCAGGTTGGACAAACGTACTCCTATCATGCAGTGAAAAAATCACAGTTTCGCCGCAAGGGCGAGGCAATGAATGCGATAGCAAGAAACTAATGCTATACGAAGTGAGGCTCGCCAATGGATACTCTCAGTTTGAACAGCGCTCCTGTTACAAAGGCGGCCGAAGCAGCGAAGGAAACTAGCGTGCTTCAAGTGTCGAGCTGTGATACTTGATAGTTCGCGCTCATCTTCTGTTTGTTCGTTTAGCGGCGTCGTTTAGCGGCGCTCCGTAACATGAGCGCGGACATCACGGTTAAAGCTTGAAACATCCCTCTTGCCCTCACCACGAGAAAACCGCGCGAGCAGACAGCGGAAGGCCAAGGTTCTCCTTGCGCAAATATAAGAAGAAGCGAGCGAGCTCGCCGACGACTTTTAAATGCGCTCGTCGCGCTCCTAGCGCCATCTCGCTGGTAATGAAGAAACGCTTATGAGCATCGGCCATCTCTGAGTCCGTCCAGCGGCAAAGGGTGTGTATATAACGCTCGCCGTTAGCTATGCGGAGGACCTGCGTTCCGTGGCGTAGTGGCTAGCGCCATTCGCTGCGGAGCAAGAGATCCCTGGTTCGATTCCGCGCTTCGGAAGCATTTTTCTGAATTATTTTTCTTTGGGGCTTTTATATATATATATATATACATACTTATACATGTACGGTGCATGACGGCGACGGGGGCGGACATTTTCCAGCCGAGACTGTCCATATAATTGCTATCGCAATATTAATAACCGAAGAACCCAATCTTTCGATTTGACAGTGCGCATTACGAAACATGGTTACAGCGCTATATAAGACAAGATAAACACGTACACACTATGCGCGCTATAGGGACGTTGGATCGGCTACTGTGCTATGCGTTTCGTGATTGTATTAACGCGATATCGTTAGAAAGCCTGTGCAGCAGAAATTTAAGTGTCAGCGTCGTTTGTTGTGAGCAAAGAACCGGCGCTTTCCGTGAGCGAAAAATCTCAATAAATGCAAAGAATAAAAAAGCCGGCAGATCCCACGCATTGTGGGAATCGATGTAATGCGAAGCAGCCAGCAAAGAGCTGCATACATCGCCTTGTATGTCATTGAGGAAAATGCGTGTCATGATTTTCGTGTTAACTCGTGTTATTTATGTTCGTCACACACTCACGTCGCAAGATACCAATTTTGGTGTATATCAAGCTAGCGAAACGGCCGCCAGCGCACCATGAGCGTGGCACGTAAGTCATGCTGTACATGACATGCGTGTCATGATTTTCATCTTAACTCGCGTTCTTATGTTCGTCACACAGTCACGTCGCGCAATACCAATTCCGGGGTAGATCAAGCTAGCGAAATGGCCGCCAGCGCACCATGAGCGTGGTAGGTAAGTCATGCTGTACATGACATGCGGGTCATGATTTTCATGTTAACTCGTGTTTTATGTTCGTCACACAGTCACGTCGCGCAATACCAATTTCGGGGTAAATCAAGCTAACGAACGGTCGCCAGCACCCCATGAGCGTGGCACGTAAGTCATGCTGTACATGACATGCGTGTCATGATTTTCATGTTAACTCGTGTTTTTATGTTCGTCACACAGTCACGTCACAAGATACCAATTTTGGTGTATATCAATCTAGCGAAACGGCCGCCAGCGCACCATGAGCGTGGCATGTAAATCGTGCTGTACATGACATGCGTGTCATTATTTTCATGTTATGACTTGTCATTGATATTCGTCATACAGTCATGCTACGCCATACTAATTTTGGTGTACATTCGGTTAACCAAGCGACCAGGAGAGCACAAAGTCGTAGGCGGCTAGATAGATAGATAGATAGATAGATAGATAGGCAGATACGCTCAAAGTCTAAGAAGTTCGCTAAGAAATGCTTCGCATTTAAAATCTGAGCTCGAGCCAGAATCGAACCCAGGTATTCTGGGTGGCAGTCGAGCATTCTACCACAGAGCCATGCCAGTGGTTCAAGCTGCTCTGGAAAAAAAAAAAAGGACCATGTACAGGCGTCATACCTTATACCTTATACACACGCGTTAACACGTGTAATATTGCGTGGCAGAAGCGTGGAATCGCCCAAGGCGTCAGGGTGGTTTAAAGGCCCACTCATTACACAACGCTCAGTCATATTTGATCATCATCGTCAGCCACAGCATGAACAAAGTGTGCAGCTGCGCATGTGCACATATTGCCTTATGGATGCGTATACTGGGTACTTCGCTACTTCGGGAAATGATGAATTACAGCGTAGTCGGCACTTTGCCAATGTAATAGCAGTAGGCATATTTGTAGAGTTCAGAACGGCCCATCTTACTCGCACGGGCGTTCCTCTCCTCGCGGCACGGTTGCAATGTCCACTGAGAAGCGAAGCTTGGCAAGCGAACTAGAAGGCGATACGAACGGGGCCCGATTGCGCTATCGCGTTCCACTCTGGAAGGCGAAGCGTATTCCAAGTTTTTTTCGCGCTAATTAGGGCAGTAGCTACGTCAATTACTGTCAGCGACTAAGGAAACCGATATTCAGGAACAGTGCGCATCTAAGTGATCACCTGAGCAGCAGTTGATTTGCAGTCGATGGCTACCAATTATTTCTGGCTACTGGTTTAGTGACTTCCCGTGCACTTGTACGCACAAATGTGCTTATGAATTTCACCCCCATCAAAAGCAAAACCGTAATTTCGCGCTAAGCAGCATAAAAGGTATAACCACTGTGATGTCGTAAGGCCTGAGACCCGAAATTATCGGCCCGTTGCAATGCTCTCGCCACTAGCCCAGAAACCATAGCCGCGAAGGCGTAAGTAGAACAATCATCGTCTGGAGAACAACTGTTAACATTTGCCTCTAAGGAGTGAAACGAGGAAGAAAATAAGCAGGAAAAGTCTTTATGCTCCAATGCAGGGAGTAAATGGACCTCCATAAATCGGGCTCGAGCGGAAGATGTTTAGCGCGATAACCTCGCATTCAAACGGGCGAACTTCGTGCGTGATTCGATGCAAGAAGCCTTTCGAGCACATCACGAGGAACGGACATGCAACGTGGCGGGCAAATGAGTACGAAAAAAAGCCACCGCAACTAATTTCCTTTTGTTAGAGCACTGCTAGTTAAAAATATTCACAAGAAATAAGGCTTCCCCTGGATATCGTTGGTACTGCGTTGTACTGAGAGGCTCGCGTGACTCGGGACCACCACACAGCCTGGAATGCAGCCAATGTTCCTGTTCCGGTTCGAGTCGCTCGTGCGAGTTCACGTGGACGTTACGCGTACCGAATCTATGCAACCACGCAATCTCTGGTCGCTGCGTACCCAATAAGTCCCGCTTAACCGAGCTCCGCGTGAGCAAGAACCATTCCGTCTAACTGTTTTCTTTCACGTCCCCTCTCGAAAGGCTGCCTTGCAAAAATTAAGCGCGTGTTGTCCGCCTTTCTGCGCTTCTGCGGCAAGGGCTGCTTGCTATCGATATACACTAAACTGTACACTACCTGCACTTCACCCAATAAAAATGGGAAACTTCGAAACTTGGAAACTAATGCTCCAAAGTTCCCGTTGGAGGCTTTCGACTTGATATTACAATTTTAGAGCTATCCAAGAAGTAGACTTCAATATACAACAATAGTTTCACGAAAAAGTCATCCTTTGATATTTCTGCATACGCTGTTACTTTTAAGCAATCCATCGTAATGAGGCGACCCGAGTCTGGCAACATGATGACAAAAAAACTGGACGTGGTTAGGATGGACTATAAACGGTTTCAAGATCGCGATAGCAGGAGCACGTGGTGTACCCCAAGAAACTTCCGGTCACGTCATTTATTATTCTGCAACACCGAAGCGTAAAGCGTTTTTTTACGCTTTTTCAAAATAAGGGAATACTCTTTTTCCGCTTTCACATAAAAGAAAGGCGCCCATAGTTAAGGACTAACTCTTTTAGTGTTGTGTGTAGCTTAGAAGAATATTTAATTCAAATATTTTGCTAGACACAGGGAAAAAAGTGTGGAAACTCTACGGGCTACTCGCCAAGGCTTTTGTTCCCCGCCAATTCTGCTAGCGTACGCCAGCGCACGAAACCGGAAGCGGTCCAGGGCCTGTGTAAGTAAACAGCGAAACCGTCAATACAAGTACATGCAACTTCTCTGATTTCGAGGAAACGCCACATACTTAAAAATAAATAAAAATAATAAGCTATTTCGCAGGCAGGGACGAATTAAAGCTAATTCCCGAATTGTCAACACAAACGGTCCATCTGTGCAACTGGATGCGTTAAGCCATTCTGGAGCTGTTTCTGCGCAGTACACAAATGTCTGATGAATTTACATGTATTAGCATACACCTAATTCAAGAAATCTTTTGCAGATTGATGCGACACGCTGCCTTGAAATTGTAAGCACGGACGCAATGCTCATATGTCCCTCAAGCCATCGCGCTTGCAAATATGGAGTCACTTTTATGCCGTCTGTTGCGCGTTCCCCCAATAAATATGAGTCTCCATCTTAATGGGACCGACACAGCGTCACAAAGGGTCGGTCCCATTCTGTCACATACTGCAGTATGCGGCATTATTAGCCCATTATTGCATGTAATAATGGGCTGATCATAACCATAGTGTGCATAGTTAGTTAGTTAGTTAGTTAGTTAATTAGTTAATTTGTTTGTTTGTTTGCTCAACAATGTAGAAATTTGGGCTGCTTGATGTAATATTCTGCAGTATTTTCATGCAGCGCAACTAGCAAAAGGACGAAGAAGGAGCAACATCGCCCTGTGTTAAAGTGGAGAGTTGGGCGTGTTGGTGTTGGTACACCCTTGCTAAAACACTGCAGCGCAAAAAAAGACATAGGGAGTAAACAAGACGACGAGTACGAGCGCTGAACTTCCAACAACGTTTATTGAGCGCCCTGTGTCTGCCTCTGTTCTTGGTTCTGCGTCATTATGCTTGCTGCACTACTAAAAATACTGCAAATTTGTTTGTTCGTTTGTTTTCTTTCGCGAGTGCTATTTCGCTCGCGTCCTACAGATCTGGAATTGTGGCGTGCATCGTTAGTGGCGTACTCGTGTGCTTCCCGACTCAACAGAAATTATGCGACCAATTCCAAAGCGGTGAAACAGAGGTGGCTTGCGCAGACGGTTGCGGTGGTGTTCGTGGTTCCCGAAAAAGTACCCTCAGGATAAATTTACACGTGCGCGCCAAGCGCGATGATTAATTCGCGAGTGCCCCTTTTTTTTGCAGTTTCGCAACGGCGTATGTATACAACACGAACCGTTTGCCCGCACGCTCCATACACACCGGCCTCCCATTCGCACGCTAGCCTGAGGTAAGACGCCATGCTGGGACTATACAAGCAACATGGTTTTCCCAGAAGATGCGTTAGGCCTAGAGAATTGCTTGTGCAATGGCGCAAGAACGCACCCTCCTGGCCGCAGATGGTAATTGCTTTACGCTGGTCTCTGCACTTCGCAGCGCAAGTAAAACGGAAACGTCCCAGGTGAGTCGGTATGGCATGCAGAAGTTGTGTTACGGTTGAACGACGTCATAGAGAGTGCTTTTAATCTCCCCGGTGCAGGAGTTCTTTCGCGCCCTGTTGCCGCTGCCGATTAGTGCGAAGCCGTTGGTAACGTGCTAAAGGGGGAAGATGGGGGCGGGGGTTTAGCCGTTGAAAAAAAAGCCCCCTTCTCAGGCCACTCCCCTTTCTTCCTTCAGCAGGAATGACTCCGCCTCAGGCGCCAGGCTTGATGAGCTAACCACCACGCGGTGCGTAAATGTTCCTGAGGGGTAGTATGGCCCAAAAGAGGACACCCATATATTTGATGATGGGGTCGCTATTCTCCGCTAGCCCATGGAATAATTTTCCCCACAGCGGTCATCACTGAAGTAATATGTATACACAGGGCAAGTTGCTGTTGCCCTTCGCTACGTTTCGTGCTTGTTGAGCTTAAGCGTACAACGAGGAAGAAGGGGGGAGGGGTGGCTTAGCATACGGTATCCTGCAACGGTAAGTGCTTCACTAACGTAGGCCTCTCCTAGACTAATAACAAGAGCCAGAAGAATAAGCAGGAGAGAGAGAGAGAGAGAGCTTTATTAAGCGCACCTCCCGGCACCTCTTGATGTAAGCTGAGTAGTTAGCACCCAGTATGCATGACAAGACTGAAGACGCAATGTTTTCTTTGCACGCAGAGTTGGAAGTGATGAAGGGATGCGCTTCGTGCTTATGCTGCAAACAAAACGCACTGAACGCGGCACATTCTTCACGGGGACGAGGAGTGTTTTCGTGCAGAAATCGGGGTACTCAAGCCACACTTCTTTGTGTATGTCGCAATAATGCCGTCGTGTTTCTGGGTCACTTGATGGTGGGCAGCCTTCAGGAAAGAAGACATTCCGTCACCCATAATATTATCCCGTTTCGGTGGGATATGTTACCCTGCACCTTCGGTCATATACTCACCGCGCCACTGCTGTCGTTCGTGCCGCTGTTGCTATCGGGCCAGCTGCCGCTGCTTTGATTAATGCTCTGCGCCTTTTATATATTGTTTGTTCGTTAGTTTCCTTTCGCAGTTGATATTTCCCTCGCGTCTTGTAGAAGACGTGCAGTCGTGGCGTTCATCGGTAGTGGCTTACTCGTGTGCTTCCCGACTCAACAGAAATTATGCGAACCATCGCTAAGCGGCGAAACAGACAAAGGTTGCGCATGTTGTCAAACAAGTGCGTCAGCCATGCGCTTTTGTCCTGCATCTGTTTTTTCGATAAAAGTGATTTGGGTCTTTTGTTCTTTCATTTTTTTTCTTGCTCGGCCATCTGAAGGAGCGGACAAAAGAAGTTTGCATGTCACAAAGCCACATTCTTTGCAACAAAATTACCAAAATCAGAACACTACTTCCCCACCATCGGATTCTTCCCAGGAAAAAATTGGGTTGTTCTCTTTTCCTATTCTATACAAAAAGGTTTGCGTAGGCAGTACCAAGTCTTAGAACACCTTCTTCGACACTGCCAAATATACTAAATTTGCCGTCAGAAGCTTTCAAAAAAATGAAGTGACAGATTCTCAATACGAGAGAGACCGCCTGTCGTTGGAGAAATTCCTGGGTCTGTGGTAGACTCAAACAGCAGAAATGCAGGCATTAGGCGCACTAATATGCTTTCTTGAAGAAGAAAGATATCACGAAAAATTATTAGGAGTCTTATGTTAATTACAAAAATATTCGACTCATAATTATGATACTTACAACCGCTCATTCAGACATATACACCGGCGTACAAGATAAAATTTTTCAAATACAGTGCCGATTATCCAACATATATTTAGAATGTGTTCGTGTACGTTTGTTGTATGCTTTTTTATTTTAGTACATTGCATACTGTGATGATCTTTCACTGTGCCTTTTTGATGTTCTGTTTGTGATGGGACTGTCTTGGACTTCTGTGTTCTGAAGTGCGAACTGGAATTGTGTGCTTGTAGCTTGTATCACGAACCGTGGAACCCGAGAGAACTCTTGCGTGCTATAATGCTTTGTTCTTCCAAGAGTATTCCTCTTTATAATGCGCGTAGGAGCGCAGGAGTAGCTGGCGCCTCTTTGAGGCGCCCAAATCTCCTTTTATACACACTTCATAATAATAACAATAAAAATTAAGTGCTACCTCGCCATCGTTGTTAACAAATGCTCAAGAATTTGCATACAGAGCTTGAGCATTTGCACATTCGACGGATCTACGCATAATGGTGCCACGAAACTCCGTGCGAAGTCATAAACTCAGCAGCTCACACGCGCGCAAGCATGCAACGAAGCTTCGCAGAACGTGAGAGGACTTGCATACGCGGCTCAGCCTCGAAATAGCTGCCACCCTTAAACGGAGTGTGCTAATGAGGGGGGATGTGACCCCGACGGTGAGCAATTAGCAGGAGCTGTTACTTCTGTGTTCGTCCTCAAATAAAAGTTGCTCGCTCTTCAGATATTAAATTCTTCAATGCATGGCAAATTGAGTGCGTACAATTTCATGTACAACTAGAGTGCCAACCGAGTTCAGCACCCGACGCCTCTATCTGTTCTCTTCCGAGACTGCTGAACATTACATTAGTTTTCTCCATATTAATTCTTGCAGAAAACCGAAGTTGATCATTATGTTTGTGTTCTGCAAAATTTAATATGCAGAAAACTAAAGTAACGTTTAACAGTCTGGGCAGAGAACAACGGTTTGCGATAGGTAGCGAGGCACTGGAACTGGTAAAGAAATACGTCTACTTAGGGCACGTATAGTGACCACAGATCCGAACCACGAGACTGAAGTGACTAGCAGAATGAGAATGGGGTGAAGCGCATTTGGCAGGCATTCTCGGATCATGAATGGCAGTTTGCCAGTATCCCCTCAGGAGAAAATATATATAACAGCTACCCGCCACGGTGGTCCAATAGTTATGGTGCCCGACTGCTGAACCGAAGGCCGTGGGATCGAATGCCGGCCGCGGCGGCCGCATCTTCGATGGCGGCGAAAATGCTTGAGGTCGGTCTACTTAGATTTAGGTGCCCGTTAAAGAACCCCAGGTGGTCGAAATTTGCGGAACCCTCTTTTACGGCGTCTCTCATAATCGTATCGCGGTTTTGGGACGTTAAACCCTAACAATTATTGTTATATCACAGCTGCGTCTTACCGGTGCGTATACCTACGGGGCAGAAAACTGGTGGGTTCAACTTAAATTGAGGACGACGCAGCGAGCCATTGAAAGGAAAATCATAGGTGTAACCTTTGGGGACATGAAGAGAGCAGAGTGCGTGAGGGAACAAATGCGTGTTAAGGAAATCTTAGTCGAAATCAAGAAGAAATGGCCATGGACAGAGTATATAGCGAGAAGGCAAGGTAACCGATGGTCATTAAGAGTAACAGACAGGATTCCAAGAGAAGACAAGCGAACTAGGGGGAGACTGAAAGTTCGGTGGGCAGATGAGATCAATATGTTTGCGGGGTATATGGGGCCGCAGAAAGCACAGGATCGGGATAATTGGAGAAATATGGCACAGGCCTTTGCTCTGCCACAGCTCTGCTGTGGGCGTTGTCACGCTGCTGCTGCTGCTGCTGATGATGAAGATGCCTCCAACCTTTACGAATGCTATATACCTCAAGACTCAGGGACAGCGATTTAAATGCATTCAGAGAGCTAAGTTTAGCGCGTATTCCGGATCCGCCCATCGCCGTCTCTTGGCTGCCGCTTCTTCGGTCAAGCGCGTGCCAGGCTTTGCGCACCTTATTGCTAACTTCCCGCATTTTTTCTTTCTTTCTTTCTTTCTTTCTTTCTTTCTTTCTTTCTTTCTTTCTTTCTTTCTTTCTTTCTTTCTTTCTTTCTTTCTTTCTTTCTTTCTTTCTTTCTTTCTTTCTTTCTTTCTTTCTTTCTTTCTTTCTTTCTAAACCACGTTCGACAAAAGCCGCCCTATACATATGGGACTCACACTCCTCAGCTCGCATTTGGTAAGTCCGTTATATACGGCACTTAGCAAAAGAAAACGAACGATCTTATGCGGAAATGTTTTTAAATTGCTGCATCAACAGCTTGCATGGTAGACGTGCAGGTGCGACAGCTCGTCGTGGCCGGCCGCTCATTTACGCGCCATTCTTGTCATCTCCGCGCGATGGCATAGTCGAATTGCGCGCTCTTCACAATAGGAGACCGCACTTTTGGCGGCCATCGGCAATCGAGCCGGTCGCATAAGGGCGACAGAGCCAATGAGAGATAGGCAACGCGGCCATCTAGCCCGTTCAGCTTCTGCGCGGGCACTCGATCGCCTCTGGGTCAGGCCACTGAGAAGTGCTGCCCGTAACTCGACGGGAGCCGATACTGCTGCTTCTGCATGGGGATGGGAAAGAAAATAAAATAAAAAGACAAATGGGGAAGTGAGGCGAACTCTGGCACGAAATGACTCTGCCGAAGGGCTTCAGTTCGCCACAAAAGATCCCCGCGGCATGCAACACGACACGGCTACCGGGCAATCTGCGCGGACGCTGCAGCGGGTTATACAGACGTGACAGTCGCACATCGACCGACGGCCGTTCGTGCCAAACAATGGCGTTCCCGTCCAGGCTAGGGTGTAGCGTTTCACACATCGAATCCCCAAATAGAGGCGTTGCTGAGCCGCTGTGGGACAGCACGGGGACGGCTGTAACTCAGGGTGGACATGTGGCAAGGACGGTCGTACGTGTTGCGGCCTGTAAATCACTGTGCTTCGGCCATGCGATGGCAACCGGCCGACGTCCTCTGCAGGGGAATGCGTGCACCTGACACATAAAGCCCAAGTCTCACGCAAGGCCATGCGGATATCTATGTTACGTGGAACCCCCTCGCAACCGCGCTGGGAACGACGCCTGCACTCGAAAGTGAGTGCCAACTCTGCGATTGGGGCGTTAACATGCTACGCAGGTAGAGGAGGAAGAAATAGACGGAAAGACAGGGACTTTTTCACAAACATACAGTGCTACAGTGCACGCGACTGCCAGTCTAACGGACAGTTGGAAAGAGCTCTGTTCTTGCGGCGTGCCGTAAGTTACAATGCCCCAACGAACGAAAATAACTATGTTGTAACCATATTAATGAGAACTAACAGACAATAATGCCCAGAAAAGTATAGGGGATGTTATTAGTAGTAAATGTAAGGTAAATGTGAAGAAAGAAAAGTGGACGAAAGGATGACTTGCCGCGGGCAGGGACCGAACCTGCTACCTTCGAATAACGCGTCCGATGCTCTACCAACTGAGCTACCGCGGCGGCCATCCCCCCGTCCACTTTATGTGGTATATATGTACATTTTAAACGTGGGAGCGCCAGTCAGCGCCGCTAGTAGCCATGACCGCGAGTGTGGAACACTTTTTTTTTCTGCCTGTTGGCGTCACGTAGCACGTGAACTTATTACGAGCTGGCAGCTGACTTGCCGCGGTCCCTGCCCGCGGCAAGTCATCTTTTCGTCCACTTTTATTTCTTCACATTTACCTTACCTTTACTACTAATAACATCCCCTATACTTTCCTGGGCATTATTGTCTGTTAGTTCTCATTAATATTGTGTCTAACTAAGAAACGAGCCCTTAAAAGTAATCGTATTTCCTTCATTCATAGCGAGGGTCTCGTTCTGGCAGACTTCATGCCTTCAGGTAGTATGCGAGGGATTATTGGTCAGCTGCCAGCTTGTAATAAGTTCACGTGCTACGTGACGCCAACAGGCAGAAAAAAAAAAAGAGTGTTCCACACTCGCCGTCATGGCTACTGGCGGCGCTGGCTGACGCTCCCACGTTCGAAATGTACATATATACCCCATAAAGTGGACGGGGGGATGGCCGCCGCGGTAGCTCAGTTGGTAGAGCATCGGACGCGTTATTCGAAGGTCGCAGGTTCAGTCCCTGCCCGCGGCAAGTCATCTTTTCGTCCACTTTTCTTTCTTCACATTTACCTTACATTTACTACTAATCACATCCTCTATACTTGCCTGGGCATTATTGTCTGTTAGTTCTCATTAATATTGTGTCTAACTAAGAAACGCGCCCTTCAAAGTAATCATGTTGTAACCAGCCAGAAGTCTGGAGCGCAAGGAGCGCCACGAGAACAGCGCCACACAGCCGAATGACACACATATCTACAGGGCGTTTTAAAGCGAGAGTGTTAAAGAGCTCGTTTGGCAGAAATTCCGGTATCGGCGGCGTCAGCGTGTTTAGTTGTGAGCGAAAAGTCAGTGCTGTCCGTGAGTGAAAATTCGAGGTAGATGCAAATAAATAATCTTCGGTTCGAGTGGGATCCGGGATTCGAACCTGCGACGACCCCTCGCTCCATGGCGCAATGCGTTTAGCCGCTCGGCCAACACGCGTACATCCTTTAGCATGCTTACGGTGAGCAATTTATATACACCATTTAGCGTTGTTGGTATGCACATCTCTGAGGCTCTTCAGTGGCTTAACAGAAGACCCGCGATATGGCGCAAAGGGCCCACAGGCGCGCTTTCCGTGTTCTGTCCCGCCGCATGCATGGATATAGGAGCCGGCGCACGTCCACACATTGCCTTTTCTTGCGGCATGGTTTAGGTATGGACTAAGAAGCGAAGCCAGGCTAGCGATTGGGAAGGCGATACGGATTCGGTCTGATTACGCTAACGCGTTCTACTCTTGAAAGCGATGCTCAAGCGTCTTCCTAAATTTAACTTTGAAAAAAAAAAAAAAGGCGCGTCACCGCAGCATTCGGTCAGCAAAAACAGCAAGTCATCTTAAGACTGGCCGGTGTGTAGATTCTGTGGCCCACTTTGATACATCCTATGGGAGTGTGCGTCAGCAGTACAACCTAGACCGCACCCCCTTCGCTCACTACCCACCCTTCCTCGTGGACAGTGGGTGAGAGCGCTGTAAGGCACATGCCTGGTCGACCAACGCACCTTAGTCGATCGAGCAGCCTGTGACCGGACCCCGAATCGACTACTGGACTAGGAAACCACCTCACAATTTACTTGATTTTTTTTATAAATACAGCATTTCATCATTATTTTTGAGGTACCAAACTTTTCGGCTTGCCGATGTGCGCTCACCAACAGAGATTTTCTCATTTCTGTTAGTGAGCGCATTTTCTGTTCTTTCTAGAACAGAAAAGGAGGCAAATTAGACACCGCACTGTCAACCACGTAAACATACACAATGCAATACAAGGAGAAATTGGGCCTGCCTTTTCTATATATCGCTTCCGCCAGCTCCGCTTATAATTGTAAACACGGAAAACAACAACAGATACAAAAACGAAGGAGTCATAAATTAAAATTTAGCGCGAATCCCGGAAGTGAGAGGCGAATGGTCGCCGTAACACATGGAAACAGGGCAGCAAGGCGCATGCGCAGTTCGCGAGGGAATTACGCTGTTTGTTTTATTGCTCGCTGCTGCTGCGCTCTAAAATTATTTGCTGCTCAGCGGAAGTGGGTGATAAGATTACTTGGAGAAGGACAAAGAGAGCAATGATCAATAGAAGGGTGGAATGGTAGTAAGGCCGCGGGCTGCCTATATGCACTGGAAACGGGCAGACAGGGCGCGCAGTGATTCGAGGACACGACAAAAAGTTCACATCACTCACGCACACAGGCGGTAGAGCATAGCTCAGTCACTTACAAGCCATATACAGATAACATACACGAGGCCGAAATCTGAGAAGCTCCTCGTCGGAGAAATTCGTGTCGTATAGCTTAGTTGTGTACGTGCGCTATAAAAGCTTCGCCGCATAAGCTCTGCAAATGACAGATTGCCGGTCTTTGTGCGACGGGCAGACCACACATAACATGCTTGAAGGTTCCTTTTGTGCTGCTTGTTTTATAACAGGAACTGTTTGCCACTCTAGAGGAATGTCGAAATAGACATTCTACAGGCTCCATCCACAGGTGAACAGGCGTAGGTGTGTGTATATATATATATATATATATATATATATATATATATATATATATATATATATATATATATATATATATATATATATATATATATATATCGTAAGACGGTGCAACATTTTGTAATTACACGTACGCGCGCCTACAGCGGTGAGCAAAATGGGACGAATTCCCCCTCTTTAATGCGATTGTATTGGCAAGAACACTCGGCTATAACTGTCAGCGGCCGTTCACAGGATAGAAGCTACCTCACCTTCTCCACGTTCGATGTTGGTAAAAATAGTATTGAAAAGCTCTAGATATATCCTTGCGCTACCGCGAAAGATTATGACTTTCAAAAATGTAGGCTTCTAACATGTAAGGACATAGTACCTTGAAACATCCGTGTTTGGTAAGAGAAGCGGAACCGACAGCCTGGTCAGGAATTCGTGCGGCCCATCAAAGCCACCTCATTTTGTTTCCCTGGCCATTTATCCACCGCAAATGGGATGCCGCACGTGCTGAACAGCGCTGAATGGAGGCTCAGGACTGCCAGCGGCCGGACGTTTAAACTCAACACTGCATTTCGTCGGGGTCGCCTTCTAGTGTATAGAGACACCGGTGTCTCTAGGTCTCTGATTAGGACGGTCGAGGTACAGAAACACGTGTGCTGGGCGCAAAACACGCGGCGAACGCGGCTAATTAACGCGAAATTCCACACGCCTCTCATCTGCATAACAGCTTCGAAAATACGCCTCTCGCTGTGGGGGCGTCCATTAAAAAACCTGCGCGCAATTATGCCGCGGGGCATCTGTAGGCCGCAGCAGCAGTAACACTGTTCGGAGGCGCGAACGCGACACGCCCAACTAGATACGCTGCACAGCGCGGGGAGAAGAGTGGCGCGAGGTGCATGCGCTTTACGTTCGGCACCGGTGCTTCCGGGCTCGACAGAAGTGCGGCCCGGGTTAGTCATCCGGACTATTTTGGGTCGGCGTATCGCCGCTGTAAGCGGATCATCGGATTACTGCTGTCAGGTCTGCTCATGCAGACAAAGGCTCGCGAGATGGAGGCAGCATGCCTCGAAGGCACAATCAGACGCTGCCTCCTCGCGCGCTCTTTAAAATTTACCATGAAAGCGAAAAAGCAAAAAAAAAAAAAGCTCGCAAATCTCGTGCGCAGACGGAAGAATGCTATAGGAAATAAGAGCGGGTCAGTGGAGTGGAGAGATAGTTTTACATCCCGTTGAAATTCTGAACCTGAGCTTTCAAGCTCCGTAAGAGAAGGTAAGAAACTCACTAAAAGGGAAATCCCGAGGCAACGTCATCAACTTGCCTCCCTGTACGGGGATCGCTAAAGCAGTTAAACCTTTCTGCTCGAGCGTACGACCGTTTGAATATTTCGCAGAGTTGGCACGACTTTTTGAATGACTTTCAGCGACATCTTGTCGAACACTCTACGTCAAAGGACTATATTTTTTTCCCGTAGAATGAAGGACTGCACCTCTGCAAAATGCAATGGGCAGTTCTCTCTTCTGGAGAGTGTGATATATATTCGGAGCAGTGATTACAAATCTCAGCTTTCCGACGAGAAGAGATCGTTGGAAGATGTACTATAGATAGGAAAGAGACGACAACGAAGGTGTTTATCAATGGCAGTTTTGCTATTAATCTGGATAAGCGGAGCCGACGTCATCTTGGCTACATTGTAACAGGTATACTTATGGAGTGATTTCCAAATAATTCATAAAAAAAAGTTTGCGAAATAGGCAGTATGTGGGTCATCTAAAGAACATCAAGGTTTTCGGAATGTTGTCTTAATGGTGGTCGTGCATCCATAAGCAAGATATCTGTATCGTTGACTCATGTGAGACAAAATGTGGAGCACAATATCTTACATTACTGAATCCTACTAATTCTTTCAAGAAACGCCAGAAATTTTACGTTTTTACGGGAGTGTCAGAACCGTATTGAAGGGACGCTAAAGCCAAACACTAAATACACTGACAAGTCATTCTTCGAGAACTCAATTTTCCTTGACATCGCCATCACACGTTCATTATTAGAAAGGAACATTTAGGAATTTCGCGCTAAAATTTCAGCACGTGAATGCGAGTGTGACGTCTTTTTACCTATTTTGGTCTTTTTACCTATTTTGGCCTCATTCACTCAGTAATATTTCCTGACATTTGCTACGTTACACGTCTGGCTCCAATAGAACACAATATAATTAATGCCGATAAACAGTTATGTAGGCTTCAGGAGAAGCTGTAAAAATATATGACGTCACAGTGAGTTGGTGCGGAAACATCGAGGCGGTGTCGCCGCCTGTATTTTCTTCTTGCGCGTTTTCGGGCCCAGAGAAAAGAGCATCGTGAAAGGGTATTTTCAGGGTGTCTACCAAATTGACGTTTCTAAATTCCCTGAGTTTTCGAGGTTATACCTGAGTGCATTTGCTAAAATTCTGAGAGTGAAACAGAACTTTGTTTTATGCCAAGATGGGCAGACACTATGTCGCACGATGACGTCGCTCTCTAGTATGCACGTTAAAAGATAAAAATTACTTAATCCCATATGAATAGTAGAGAATACAGTTAAACCTCAATATAGCGAAGTTGGTAACAGCGGCAATTTACTTCATTATATCAAAACTTCGTTAAAATGAAATTCGACCTTTCATAAAAGGCATACTTACTGAAGGATTCATTTTACACTTAAATTCCACAAAAATGCTCGACTAATACGGCAACCTGAAAAAACATTATTTTTTTTTTCTTGCGGAAAAAAAAATTAGCTTTGTGGAGCCTGAGGTGCAGCAATCACAAGTGGATGCCTTGCCAGAGTGACACATTGTAAAGACGAAACAAATGCAGGTTTAACGCACTGTGCAATTGCGCTTATTCTGCTGCCGCGGCTTGTCATCCAAACCTCGCGCGTTGCCCAGAGCAGTGAGACGCCGACATAGGCGCGCGCATGGTTCCCCATCAGGGGGGGGGGGGGGGGAGGGGCGAAGGTTCATCGCAGCGCCCCCCAAGTCAATATACGAGGCAGATTTTGCCACCCCCCCCCCTTCTTAGGTGACTAGGGGGGGGGGGGCGGCTGCCAACCTCACCCCCCCCCCCCCCCGTGCACACGCCTATGGACGCCGATGCTATCGTGGTGCCCAGCCGAACCATTTGCTCTCCACGAACACGCAACATCGAAAACTGTCGCACGTTAGAAAAAAAGAGTCACAGTTTCACCGCGAGGGCGAAATAATAAATCCGACAGCAAGAAATAGGAATTTTATACGGATATAGGTTAGCAGCTCACTCCTTCAGGAAGTGAAGGGGGCAAAGAGGGCAAACTCAACAGGGAGCCTGACAAAGGGGTGGACGACAGGCACTGAAGGGAGGGGGTGGGGGCTGCTGGCTTTGGGGGGGGGGGGAGGCGATCGTTCCTACCGCCCCCCGCCCCCTCTGGATCCGCCACTGCTATGGCTTCAACGGAAGTTTCGCAATTAGAGCACAACACCTACAAAGGTATGAGCTGTCTGCTGATCCCTCTAAAGATACCACGGCACAAGCGACCACACCCGATGGTACAAAGTACGCACGTCCTGTCGGACTCACGCAGCACCCCCCCCCCCCTCACCAACCCCCCGGCTCCTATCTCCATGTGCCCACCGCGCGAAGGGGATGGACAGATTGATTCGTCTCTGCTTGAGCCCCGTTCGTCGCCAGCGTTCGCGCGCTTTCACTCGCACATAGAGTATTCGACGCGCTGGGTGATGTAATCGCGATATGGACTTGATAAGGAAGATCATGGCGAAGGCGAGAAATTCGCCCGGCGTGTCTACATAATTGCTATTGCAAAAAAAGAAGCAGATTAGCTGCGGGATAAGGTCGCATGAAAGCGCGGCAACAGCCTGGATTACGGCACATTCGATTATGGTGGCCATGTTTCTGCTTTCCGACATCGCGCGCCGAATCGAGCAAGTGGGACCCGTGCCAGTGTCGCGAATTTCGGTCGCCGCTATGCATTGACCCCGAAGAGTCTTGTAATTCGGCTTTGTAGCAAAACATCCACATATGCAGTGGTCTGGCTGGTAATTTCGAGCTGCATCCCACCAAAATATCGGTCGACTGCCTAAAACTTGTTTCAGCAGTGCTCTCAGCGAAAAAAGAAAAAAAAAAGGAAGTAAATGCGCCTGTCAGTTTCGCTCGCTCTCGCCTGGAAATTCATTCTATTCTTCACAGAGTCCTAAATAGCATCTTTGAAGCTCGGCATCAAAGTGAGTGAGCTCTCCGATAACCGCGAACAAGCGTCGTCGTCTTTTTTCTCGCTGATAGGGATGGCTTGCAAGATACCGGCCTTGTCGACGACATCCGCTTCCTGAACGATCGCGATCGCTTACAAGATAACTCAAGCTCGTTGCATCTAGTACTGCTACCGCCTCTACAACTAATCACGCTCGTTACTTGACAAGCGGCGATAACAAAAGCACCATATCGGGCGCTAACGCACAGCACGCGCGACGAAGAATACAGAACTACACCGCGTAGTCACAGAACACCCTGAAAACATTGCGTGATACGATATGCCGTGGTTCATGGTTGCCGCATGCCACGAATTAGCCGGATGCCCTCCCACTCCACCGTCCCGAAGGCGAGCAGAGTAGAGTACTGTATATATATATATATATATATATATATATATATATATATATATATATATATATATATATATATATATATATATATAT